>NW_025745910.1:70000-95000 GCF_021184085.1 Oncorhynchus gorbuscha | reverse complement strand
GTGGATTGGTTATATATATTGATACAGTCAGTGGATTGGTTATATACATATTGATACAGTCAGTGGATTGGTTATATACATATTGATACAGTCAGTGGATTGGTTATATATTGATACAGTCAGTGGATTGGTTATATACATATTGATACAGTCAGTGGATTGGTTATATACATATTGATACAGTCAGTGGATTGGTTATATACATATTGATACAGTCAGTGGATTGGTTATATATTGATACAGTCAGTGGATTGGTTATATATTGATACAGTCAGTGGATTGGTTATATATTGATACAGTCAGTGGATTGGTTATATACATATTGATACAGTCAGTGGATTGGTTATATATTGATACAGTCAGTGGATTGGTTATATATTGATACAGTCAGTGGATTGGTTATATATATTGATACAGTCAGTGGATTGGTTATATATTATACATATTGATACAGTCAGTGGATTGGTTATATACATATTGATACAGTCAGTGGATTGGTTATATACATATTGATACAGTCAGTGGATTGGTTATATACATATTGATACAGTCAGTGGATTGGTTATATACATATTGATACAGTCAGTGGATTGGTTATATACATATTGATACAGTCAGTGGATTGGTTATATATATTGATACAGTCAGTGGATTGGTTATATATTGATACAGTCAGTGGATTGGTTATATACATATTGATACAGTCAGTGGATTGGTTATATACAGTATTGATATATTTGATACAGTCAGTGGATTGGTTATATATTGATACAGTCAGTGGATTGGTTATATATTGATACAGTCAGTGGATTGGTTATATATTGATACAGTCAGTGGATTGGTTATATATTGATACAGTCAGTGGATTGGTTATATATTGATACAGTCATTTGGTTATATATATTGATACAGTCAGTGGATTGGTTATATACATATTGATACAGTCAGTGGATTGGTTATATATTGATACAGTCAGTGGATTGGTTATATATTGATACAGTCAGTGGATTGGTTATATATTGATACAGTCAGTGGATTGGTTATATACATATTGATACAGTCAGTGGATTGGTTATATACATATTGATACAGTCAGTGGATTGGTTATATATTGATACAGTCAGTGGATTGGTTATATACATATTGATACAGTCAGTGGATTGGTTATATACATATTGATACAGTCAGTGGATTGGTTATATACATATTGATACAGTCAGTGGATTGGTTATATACATATTGATACAGTCAGTGGATTGGTTATATATATTGATACAGTCAGTGGATTGGTTATATATTGATACAGTCAGTGGATTGGTTATATATTGATACAGTCAGTGGATTGGTTATATATTGATACAGTCAGTGGATTGGTTATATACATATTGATACAGTCAGTGGATTGGTTATATACATATTGATACAGTCAGTGGATTGGTTATATATTGATACAGTCAGTGGATTGGTTATATACATATTGATACAGTCAGTGGATTGGTTATATATTGATACAGTCAGTGGATTGGTTATATATTGATACAGTCAGTGGATTGGTTATATATTGATACAGTCAGTGGATTGGTTATATACATATTGATACAGTCAGTGGATTGGTTATATACATATTGATACAGTCAGTGGATTGGTTATATATTGATACAGTCAGTGGATTGGTTATATACATATTGATACAGTCAGTGGATTGGTTATATACATATTGATACAGTCAGTGGATTGGTTATATATTGATACAGTCAGTGGATTGGTTATATACATATTGATACAGTCAGTGGATTGGTTATATACATATTGATACAGTCAGTGGATTGGTTATATATTGATACAGTCAGTGGATTGGTTATATACATATTGATACAGTCAGTGGATTGGTTATATACATATTGATACAGTCAGTGGATTGGTTATATATTGATACAGTCAGTGGATTGGTTATATATACAGTATTGATACAGTCAGTGGATTGGTTATATATTGATACAGTCAGTGGATTGGTTATATACATATTGATACAGTCAGTGGATTGGTTATATACATATTGATACAGTCAGTGGATTGGTTATATACATATTGATACAGTCAGTGGATTGGTTATATATTGATACAGTCAGTGGATTGGTTATATATTGATACAGTCAGTGGATTGGTTATATACATATTGATACAGTCAGTGGATTGGTTATATACATATTGATACAGTCAGTGGATTGGTTATATATTGATACAGTCAGTGGATTGGTTATATACATATTGATACAGTCAGTGGATTGGTTATATATTGATACAGTCAGTGGATTGGTTATATACATATTGATACAGTCAGTGGATTGGTTATATACATATTGATACAGTCAGTGGATTGGTTATATACATATTGATACAGTCAGTGGATTGGTTAGGGGGGGTAGGGGACAGGTTGGTAGTGACTCTGTGTGGGGGTAGGGGACAGGTTGGTAGTGACACTGTGTGAGGGGGTAGGGGACAGGTTGGTAGTGACTCTGTGTGAGGGGTAGGGGACAGGTTGGTAGTGACTCTGTGTGAGGGGTAGGGGACAGGTTGGTAGTGACTCTGTGTGAGGGGGTCAGTGGACAGGTTGGTAGTGACTCTGTGTGGGGGTAGGGGACAGGTTGGTAGTGACTCTGTGTGGGGGTAGGGGAAAGGTTGGTAGTGACTCTGTGTGGGGGTAGGGGACAGGTTGGTAGTGACTCTGTGTGGGGGTAGGGGACAGGTTGGTAGTGACTCTGTGGCTTTGTTTTAGTATTTCTGGGATTGGTTGGTAACTTTCTGTCCCTCCCCTCCACCCCTTGGTTGACTCTGTTGGGAGTACTCTCAGGTTGGTAGTGACTCTCCACCCCTTTTTATTTCTGACCTCCACCCCTCTCTCTACCTCCACCCCTCTCTCTACCTCCACCCCATCTCTCTACCTCCACCCCTTCTTACCTCCACCCCTCTCTACCCCCCCACCCCTCTTTCTCTCTCTACCTCCATCTCTCTCTCTCCCCCTCCACCCCTCTCTCTACCTCCACCCCTCTCTCTACCCCCCTCCAGTCTCTTCTCTACCTCCATCTCTCCCCCCACCCTCCACCCCCCTCTCCACCCCTCTCTCTCTACCTCCATCTCTCCCCCTCCACCCTCTCTCCCTCCCCCGCCACTCCTCTCTCTACCTCCACCCCTCTCTGTCTCCCTCCATGTCTCTCTCTTGTCTCCCTCCATCTCTCTCTCTGACACCATAGTGGATGTATTGGTTACAGTCTAAAGAGGCTGAGAGGCACTTAGGCTCTTCCTTGATCCTGATGAGAGAGGGATGGAGGGAGGAGGGATGGAGGGATGAGGGGTGGCCTCAGCCAGAAAATGATATCTCTGTCTCAGTGTTGGTAAGTGGTCACACACACACACACACACACACACACACACACACACACACACACACACACACACACACACACACACACACACACACACACACACACACACACACACACACACACACACACACACACACACACCTCTGTCTTATATACCTGGCGTATTGTATTCTAACATGAAACCAGGTCACATTAAAAGGACTACTGTGCATTGTTTGGGCTGTGGTAATTAAAGACATTGTTTTGTATCGCAACGACACAAGCATCAAGAAATATATTATATTATTGATGTTTTAAAGAATCAACGATACGGGGAGGAGAGAGATAAACAGAGAGAGAAACAGAGAAACAGCAAGAGAGAGAGAGATGCAGAAATGAATATAGTGAGAGGAGTAGCGAATAGACAGAGAGAGAGAGAGAGAGGCTCTTGTGATGAATTGAGTTTCAAAGCATTATCAGAGAGGTCATCATATTAATGACAGACGTCTCAACCACACATCCTACATTTCCCCTCTCTGCTGATGTCTATCGATCCACCTATAGAACAACATGGTTCTGACTCATCTAGCCAACAGAGTCATGGTGTATAGCTATAGGCATGCTGTTCTTTCTCCATTACATTGTATTGAGTGGACAGAGTGGGACAGGAGCTCGATACAAAACCAATCCATCGTGATGGGAAACACATCTCTTCTACTGGAGAACACATGGATCAGTCTCCTCTACTAATGGAGAACACATGGATCAGTCTCCTCTCCTAATGGAGAACACATGGATCAGTCTCCTCTCCTAATGGAGAACACATGGATCAGTCTCCTCTCCTAATGGAGAACACATGGATCAGTCTCCTCTCCTAATGGAGAACACATGGATCAGTCTCCTCTCCTAATGGAGAACACATGGATCAGTCTCCTCTCTAATGGAGAACACATGGATCAGTCTCCTCTCCTAATGGAGAACACATGGATCAGTCTCCTCTCCTCTCTGGAGAACACATGGATCAGTCTCCTCTCCCTAATGGAGAACACATGGATCAGTCTCTCTCTCTAATGGAGAACACATGGATCAGTCTCCTCTCTAATGGAGAACACATGGATCAGTCTCCTCTCTAATGGAGAACACATGGATCAGTCTCCTCTCCTAATGGAGAACACATGGATCAGTCTCCTCTCCTAATGGAGAACACATGGATCAGTCTCCTCTCTAATGGAGAACACATGGATCAGTCTCCTCTCCTAATGGAGAACACATGGATCAGTCTCCTCCTCTCCTAATGGAGAACACATGGATCAGTCTCCTCTCCTAATGGAGAACACATGGATCAGTCTCCTCTCTAATGGAGAACACATGGATCAGTCTCCTCTCTCTAATGGAGAACACATGGATCAGTCTCCTCTCCTAATGGAGAACACATGGATCAGTCTCCTCTACTAATGGAGAACACATGGATCAGTCTCCTCTCTCTCCTAATGGAGAACACATGGATCAGTCTCCTCTCCTAATGGAGAACACATGGATCAGTCTCCTCTCCTAATGGAGAACACATGGATCAGTCTCCTCTCCTAATGGAGAACACATGGATCAGTCTCCTCTCCTAATGGAGAACACATGGATCAGTCTCCTCTCCTAATGGAGAACACATGGATCAGTCTCCTCTCCTAATGGAGAACACATGGATCAGTCTCCTCTCCTAATGGAGAACACATGGATCAGTCTCCTCTCCTAATGGAGAACACATGGATCAGTCTCCTCTCTAATGGAGAACACATGGATCAGTCTCCTCTCCTAATGGAGAACACATGGATCAGTCTCCTCTCTAATGGAGAACACATGGATCAGTCTCCTCTCCTAATGGAGAACACATGGATCAGTCTCCTCTCCTAATGGAGAACACATGGATCAGTCTCCTCTCCTAATGGAGAACACATGGATCAGTCTCCTCTCCTAATGGAGAACACATGGATCAGTCTCCTCTACTAATGGAGAACACATGGATCAGTCTCCTCTCCTAATGGAGAACACATGGATCAGTCTCCTCTCCTAATGGAGAACACATGGATCAGTCTCCTCTCCTAAGAACACATGGAGAACACATGGATCAGTCTCCTCTCCTAATGGAGAACACATGGATCAGTCTCCTCTCCTAATGGAGAACACATGGATCAGTCTCCTCTCCTAATGGAGAACACATGGATCAGTCTCCTCTCCTAATGGAGAACACATGGATCAGTCTCCTCTCCTCTCCTAATGGAGAACACATGGATCAGTCTCCTCTCCTAATGGAGAACACATGGATCAGTCTCCTCTCCTAATGGAGAACACATGGATCAGTCTCCTCTCCTAATGGAGAACACATGGATCAGTCTCCTCTCCTAATGGAGAACACATGGATCAGTCTCCTCTCTAATGGAGAACACATGGATCAGTCTCCTCTACTAATGGAGAACACATGGATCAGTCTCCTCTCTAATGGAGAACACATAATGTCTCCTCTCCTAATGGAGAACACATGGATCAGTCTCCTCTCCTAATGGAGAACACATGGATCAGTCTCCTCTCCTAATGGAGAACACATGGATCAGTCTCTCTCTCCTAATGGAGAACACATGGATCAGTCTCCTCCTCTCCTAATGGAGAACACATGGATCAGTCTCCTCTCCTAATGGAGAACACATGGATCAGTCTCCTCTCCTAATGGAGAACACATGGATCAGTCTCCTCTCCTAATGGAGAACACATGGATCAGTCTCCTCTCCTAATGGAGAACACATGGATCAGTCTCCTCTCCTAATGGAGAACACATGGATCAGTCTCCTCTCCTAATGGAGAACACATGGATCAGTCTCCTCTCCTAATGGAGAACACATGGATCAGTCTCCTCTCTAATGGAGAACACATGGATCAGTCTCCTCTCCTAATGGAGAACACATGGATCAGTCTCCTCTCCTAATGGAGAACACATGGATCAGTCTCCTCTCCTAATGGAGAACACATGGATCAGTCTCCTCTCCTAATGGAGAACACATGGATCAGTCTCCTCTCTAATGGAGAACACATGGATCAGTCTCCTCTCCTAATGGAGAACACATGGATCAGTCTCCTCTCCTAATGGAGAACACATGGATCAGTCTCCTCTCCTAATGGAGAACACATGGATCAGTCTCCTCTCTAATGGAGAACACATGGATCAGTCTCCTCTCCTAATGGAGAACACATGGATCAGTCTCCTCTCTCTAATGGAGAACACATGGATCAGTCTCCTCTCCTAATGGAGAACACATGGATCAGTCTCCTCTCCTAATGGAGAACACATGGATCAGTCTCCTCTCCTAATGGAGAACACATGGATCAGTCTCCTCTCCTAATGGAGAACACATGGATCAGTCTCCTCTCCTAATGGAGAACACATGGATCAGTCTCCTCTCCTAATGGAGAACACATGGATCAGTCTCCTCTCCTAATGGAGAACACATGGATCAGTCTCCTCTCCTAATGGAGAACACATGGATCAGTCTCCTCTCCTCTCCTAATGGAGAACACATGGATCAGTCTCCTCTCCTAATGGAGAACACATGGATCAGTCTCCTCTCCTAATGGAGAACACATGGATCAGTCTCCTCTCCTAATGGAGAACACATGGATCAGTCTCCTCTCCTAATGGAGAACACATGGATCAGTCTCCTCTCCTAATGGAGAACACATGGATCAGTCTCCTCTCCTAATGGAGAACACATGGATCAGTCTCCTCTCCTAATGGAGAACACATGGATCAGTCTCCTCTCCTAATGGAGAACACATGGATCAGTCTCCTCTCCTAATGGAGAACACATGGATCAGTCTCCTCTCCTCTCCTAATGGAGAACACATGGATCAGTCTCCTCTCCTAATGGAGAACACATGGATCAGTCTCCTCTCCTCTCCTAATGGAGAACACATGGATCAGTCTCCTCTCCTCTCCTCTCCTAATGGAGAACACATGGATCAGTCTCCTCTCCTCTCCTAGGAGGGACAGAGAGAGACACGACAGGGCAGAGGGACAGAGAGAGACATGACAGGGCAGAGGGACAGAGAGAGACATGACAGGGCAGAGGGACAGAGAGAGACATGACAGGGCAGAGGGACAGAGAGAGACATGACAGGGCAGAGGGACAGAGAGAGACACGACAAGGCAGAGGGACAGAGAGAGACACGACAGGGCAGAGGGACAGAGAGAGACACGACAGGGCAGAGGGACAGAGAGAGACACGACAAGGCAGAGGGACAGAGAGAGACACGACAAGGCAGAGGGACAGAGAGAGACACGACAAGGCAGAGGGACAGAGAGAGACATGACAGGGCAGAGGGACAGAGAGAGACACGACAGGGCAGAGGGACAGACAGGAGATCCTACCACTGGGACAGAGAGTCTTCACGACACCAGAGATCCTACCACTGCAGAGGGACAGAGATCAGACACCAGAGGCAGAGGGTCTGTCTGTCTTCACGACATCACAGACAGGAGATCCTACAACTGTCTGTCTGTCTTCTCTTTAGGGACACCAGAGATCCTACCACTGTCTGTCTGTCTTCTCTACATCACAGACACCAGAGATCCTACCACTGTCTGTCTGTCTGTCTTCTCTACATCACAGACACCAGAGATCCTACCACTGTCTGTCTGTCTGTCTTCTCTACATCACAGACACCAGAGATCCTACCACTGTCTGTCTGTCTTCTCTACATCAGACACCAGAGATCCTACCACTGTCTGTCTGTCTTCTCTACATCACAGACACCAGAGATCCTACCACTGTCTGTCTGTCTGTCTTCTCTACATCACAGACACCAGAGATCCTACCACTGTCTGTCTGTCTGTCTTCTCTACATCACAGACACCAGAGATCCTACCACTGTCTGTCTGTCTTCTCTACATCACAGACACCAGAGATCCTACCACGGTCTGTCTGTCTTCTCTACATCACAGACACCAGAGATCCTACCACTGTCTGTCTGTCTTCTCTACATCACAGACACCAGAGATCCTACCACTGTCTGTCTGTCTTCTCTACATCACAGACACCAGAGATCCTACCACTCTGTCTGTCTGTCTACCACTGTCTGTCTGTCTCTCTACATCACAGACACCAGAGATCCTACCACTGTCTGTCTGTCTTCTCTACATCACAGACACCAGAGATCCTACCACTGTCTGTCTGTCTTCTCTACATCACAGACACCAGAGATCCTACCACTGTCTGTCTGTCTTCTCTACATCACAGACACCAGAGATCCTACCACTGTCTGTCTGTCTTCTCTACATCACAGACACCAGAGATCCTACCACTGTCTGTCTGTCTTCTCTACATCACAGACACCAGAGATCCTACCACTGTCTGTCTGTCTTCTCTACATCACAGACACCAGAGATCCTACCACTGTCTGTCTGTCTTCTCTACATCACAGACACCAGAGATCCTACCACAGTCTGTCTGTCTTCTCTACATCAGACACCAGTGATCCTACCACTGTCTGTCTGCCTTCTCTACATCACAGACACCAGAGATCCTACCACTGTCTGTCTGTCTTCTCTACATCACAGACACTTTTTACATCTCTCTCTCTCTCTCTTCAGAGAGGTCAAATTAGTGTGTATCCCAAAGTGTACGGACCAGGATGGTGGAACCTTAATTGGGGAGAAAGGGCTTATTGGTAATGGCTGGAATGATATCAAATACATCAAACACATGTTATTCCATCTGCTCTGTTCCAGCCACTACTATGAGCCGTCCTCCCCTCAGCAGCCTCCACTGGTGCAGACTCTGCAGACAGACGTTGGCAGACTGGCTGTACCGACTTCAGACCAGTCTCAAGACCCTTGTGGGCGTCGTAGAGCAAAACGGAGAACACCGTGGTGTTGGGGAGAGTCTCATCTTTCCAACGAGGGGCCAAACCGGGACGTGCCGAGCCACAAGTCTGACTCTGGAGGACACGGTGGATTGAGATGGAACGTTTAAAAAAAAATTGTCTCTAGCTTAAACTGACCTATTTTTAAAAAAGGTCTTTTTGTATTGTGCTAATTAGATTTCCGCAGGAGCGCGGACATCGACCTTGTGTTCACGCCACAGAACCAGTCCAGTAGAACACTGAAACAGTTTGTGATGCTCCAACTAACTACACTACAGCCAAATGATCTGGGATGTAAATGTACCACAGCTACAATTACACAGCTTTCATAAACCTCAACACATCAAATATCAGGTTGAACATAATTAAATCAGGAATGAAAATCTGCAGGACAAACTTTAAAAAAAGGGAACGTTTTTTAATTTCATTTCATGTGATAATGATGTATATATTATGTTAAACCAACACAGAGGTTTAAATGAAGATGATGCCCCAGTCTGTGTTTCAGCTCCACACAATCTGATTACTGTCAAATCAGTGCTGATGGAAAAAGATGTTTGGTATTTTTCTTCACTAAAGCAATATGATCCTACGGTAAGAGACTGTTATAAATGCATTTTCAGAGTTTCCATGTGCTGTTGGGTACCAAGGCAGTTTTAATGAAACACCACGGAACTGTTCCATATTAGGTTAGGTTGGTGAGGAGAGAGAGAGTTGGGGAGGATAGAGAGGTGGTGAGGAGAGAGAGAGAGAGAGGTGGGGAGGAAAGAGAGAGAGAGGTGTTGAGGAGAGAGATAGAGGTGGGGAGGATGGGATAGAGAGAGGAGAGGGAGGGAGAGAGGAGATCAGAGGAGGGGAAGATGGGATAGAGAGAGGAGAGGGAGGGAGAGAGGAGATCAGAGGAGGGGAAGATGGGATAGAGAGAGGAGAGGGAGGGAAAGAGGAGAGGGAGGGAAAGAGGAGGGGAAGATGGGATAGAGAGAGGAGAGGGAGGGAGAGAGGAGATCAGAGGAGGGAAAGATGGGATAGAGAGAGGAGAGGGAGGGAGAGAGGAGATCAGAGGAGAGGAGGGGAGAGTGAAAGAGGGAGAAGAGGGAGAAGAGAAAGAGAGAGAGGTATTAATATGTAATTTATTGATGAGGGCAGAATGTGTATGTGGTGGACTAACACATGGCATCCCTCAGAAGTCCCTTATGTCTGCAACATGTACCTCTCAACCCCCTCCTCACTCTTTCCCTAATCCCTCGCTCTCACAACCCTGTCTTTATTTACACACCTCATTGACACGAGTACACACACCCTGCATCCCTCCCCCTGTCTTCCTCCCTCCTTATCCCTCCACCTGTCCTCCCTCCCTCCTTATCCTTTCCCCGTCCTCACCCCCTCCATCCTGTATCCCTCCCCGTCTTCCTCCCTCCTTATCCTCATTCTACCCCTCTCCTCCCTTATCCTCATTCTCCCCTTCTCCTCCCTTATCCTCATTCTCCCCCTCTCCTCATTCTCCCACTCTCCTCATTTTCTCCCTCTCCTCTCCTCTCTTATCCTCATTCTCCCCTCTATGACCTTATCCTCATTCTCCCCCTCTCCTCTGATCCTCATTCTCCCCCTCTCCTCTCCTCTCTTATCCTCATTCTCCCTTCTCCTCCCGTATCCTCATTATCCCCCTCTCCTCCCTTATTCTCATTCTCCCCATCTCCTCTCTTATCCTCATTCTCCCCTCTATGCCCTTATCCCCATTCTCCCCCTCTCCTCTCCTCTCTTATCCTCATTCTCCCTTCTCCCTTACCCTCATCCTCCCCCTCTCCTCTCTTATTCTCATTCTCCCTTCTCCTCCCTTATCCTCATTCTCCCCCTCTCCTCTCTTATCCTCATTCTCCCCTCTCCTCCCTTATCCGCACTCTCCCCCTCTCCTCATTCTCCCCCTCTCCTCCCTTATCCTCTTTCTCCCCCTCTCCTCTCTTATACCCATTCTCCCCCTCATCTCCTTATCCTCATTCTCCCCCTCTCCTCCCTTATCCTCATTCTCCCCCTCTCCTCCCTTATCCTCATTCTCCCCCTCTCCTCCCTTATCCTCATTCTCCCCCTCTCCTCCCTTATCCTCATTCTCCCCCTCTCCTCCCTTATCCTCATTCTCCCCCTCTCCTCCCTTATCCTCATTATCCCCCTCTCCTCTCTTATCCTCATTCTCCCCCTCTCCTCCCTTATTCTCATTCTCCCCCTCTCCTCCCTTATCCTCATTCTCCCCCTCACCTCCCTTATCCTCATTCTCCCCTCTCCACCCTTATCCTCATTCTCCCCTCTCCACCCTTATCCTCATTCTCCCCCTCTCCTCCCTTATCCTCATTCTCCCCCTCTCCTCCCTTATACCCATTCTCCCCCTCTCCTCCCTTATCCTCATTCTCCCCTCTCCTCCCTTATACTCATTCTCCCCCTCTCCTCTCTTATCCTCATTCTCCCCCTCTCCTCCCTTATTCTCATTCTCCCCCTCTCCTCCCTTATCCTCATTCTCCCCTCTCCACCCTTATCCTCATTCTCCCCTCTCCACCCTTTTCCTCATTCTCCCCCTCTCCTCCCTTATCCTCATTCTCCCCCTCTCCTCCCTTATCCTCATTCTCCCCTCTCCACTCTTATCCTCATTCTCCCCCTCTCCTCCTCATTCTCCCCCTCTCCTCCCTTATCCTCATTCTCCCCTCTCCACCCTTATCCTCATTCTCCCCCCCTCTCCCCTCATTATCCTCATTCTCCCCCTCTCATTCTCCCCCTTATCCAACAGAACAGAAGAGGAAGGATGAGGGAGAAGATGTTTAATAGGATGAATAAGAGGGAAGAAAAGGAAAGGCAGAAAAGGAAAGGAAAATGAGAATGTAGAATAGTGGAGAGACGGGGGCTTCATTAGAATGTAGAATAGTGGAGAGACGGAGGCTTCATTAGAATGTAGAATAGTGGAGAGACGGGGGCTTCATTAGAATGTAGAATAGTGGAGAGACGGAGGCTTCATTAGAATGTAGAATAGTGGAGAGACGGGGCTTCATTAGAATGTAGAATAGTGGAGAGACGGGGCTTCATTAGAATGTAGAATAGTGGAGAGAAAGGAAAGGCATTAGAATGTAGAATAGTGGAGAGACGGAGGCTTCATTAGAATGTAGAATAGTGGAGAGACGGGGGCTTCATTAGAATGTAGAATAGTGGAGAGACGGGGCTTCATTAGAATGTAGAATAGTGGAGAATTAGAATGTAGAATAGTGGAGAGACGGGGGCTTCATTAGAATGTAGAATAGTGGAGAGACGGAGGCTTCATTAGAATGTAGAATAGTGGAGAGACGGGGCTTTAGAATGTAGAATAGTGGAGAGACATTAGAATGTAGAATAGTGGAGAGACGGGGGCTTCATTAGAATGTAGAATAGTGGAGAGACTTCATTAGGCTTCATTAGAATGTAGAATAGTGGAGAGACGGGGGCTTCATTAGAATGTAGAATAGTGGAGAGACGGGGCTTCATTAGAATGTAGAATAGTGGAGAGACGGGGGCTTCATTAGAATGTAGAATAGTGGAGAGACGGGGCTTCATTAGAATGTAGAATAGTGGAGAGACGGGGCTTCATTAGAATGTAGAATAGTGGAGAGACGGGGCTTCATTAGAATGTAGAATAGTGGAGAGACGGGGCTTCATTAGAATGTAGAATAGTGGAGAGACGGGGGCTTCATTAGAATGTAGAATAGTGGAGAGACGGGGGCTTCATTAGAATGTAGAATAGTGGAGAGACGGGGGCTTCATTAGAATGTAGAATAGTGGAGAGACGGAGGCTTCATTAGAATGTAGAATAGTGGAGAGACGGGGGCTTCATTAGAATGTAGAATAGTGGAGAGACGGGGGCTTCATTAGAATGTAGAATAGTGGAGAGACGGGGGCTTCATTAGAATGTAGAATAGTGGAGAGACGGGGGCTTCATTAGAATGTAGAATAGTGGAGAGACGGGGGCTTCATTAGAATGTAGAATAGTGGAGAGACGGAGGCTTCATTAGAATGTAGAATAGCAGGTAATTGATTAGCTTCAGTGGAGAGACGGAAGTGTTGCCAGGGTTTAGATCCTCTTTCACTCTCACACTCTCTTTCTCCCTATCTCACTATTCCTTCCTCTCTCTCCCCCATCTCACTATTCCTTCCTCTCTCTCCCTATCTCCCTATCTCACTATTCCTTCCTCTTTCTCCCTATCTCACTATTCCTTCCTCTCTCTCCCCATCTCACTATTCCTTCCTCTCTCTCCCCATCTCACTATTCCTTCCTCTCTCTCCCCATCTCACTATTCCTTCCTCTCTCTCCCCATCTCCCTATCTCACTATTCCTTCCTCTCTCTCCCTATCTCACTATTCCTTCCTCTCTCTCCCCATCTCCCATCTCACTATTCCTTCCATCTCCCTATCTCACTATTCCTTCCGCTCTCTCTCCCCATCTCACTATTCCTTCCTCTCTCCCCATCTCACTATTCCTTCCTCTCTCTCCCCATCTCCCTATCTCACTATTCCTTCCTCTCTCTCCCCCTTATCTCACTATTCCTTCCTCTTTCCCTATCCCCTATCTCACTATTCCTTCCTCTCTCTCCCCATCTCACTATTCCTTCCTCTCTCTCCCCATCTCCCTATCTCACTATTCCTTCCTCTCTCTCCCTATCTCACTATTCCTTCCTCTCTCTCCCCATCTCATCTCACTATTCCTTCCTCTCTCTCCCCATCTTCCTTCCTCTCTCTCCCCATCTCACTATTCCTTCCTCTCTCTCCCACTATCTCCCTATCTCACTATTCCTTCTCTCTCCCCATCTCCCTATCTCACTATTCCTTCCTCTCTCCCTATCTCACTATTCCTTCCTCTCTCTCCCCATCTCCCATCTCACTATTCCTTCCATCTCCCTATCTCACTATTCCTTCCTCTCTCTCTCCCCATCTCACTATTCCTTCCTCTCTCTCCCCATCTCACTATTCCTTCCTCTCTCTCCCCATCTCACTATTCCTTCCTCTCTCTCCCTCATCTCACTATTCCTTCCTCTCTCTCCCTATCTCACTATTCCTTCCTCTCTCTCCCTATCTCACTATTCCTTCCTCTCTCTCCCCATCTCACTATTCCTTCCTCTCTCTCTCCCTATCTCACTATTCCTTCCTCTCTCTCCCTATCTCACTATTCCTTCCTCTCTCTCCCTATCTCACTATCCTTCCTCTCTCTCCCTATCTCACTATCTCACTATTCCTTCCTCTCTCTCCCATCTCACTATTCCTTCCTCTCTCCCTATCTCACTATTCCTTCCTCTCTCTCCCCATCTCACTATTCCTTCCTCTCTCTCCCTATCTCACTATTCCTTCCTCTCTCTCCCCATCTCACTATCTCACTATTCCTTCCTCTCTCTCCCCATCTCACTATCTCCTTCCTCTCTCTCACTCTCACTATTCCTTCCTCTTTCTCCCTATCTCACTATTCCTTCCTCTCTCTCACTCTCACTATTCCTTCCTCTTTCTCCCTATCTCACTATTCCATCCTCTTTCTCCCCATCTCCCTATCTCACTATTCCTTCCTCTTTCTCCCCATCTCACTATTCCTTCCTCTCTCTCCCCATCTCACTATTCCTTCCTCTCTCTCCCCATCTCACTATTCCTTCCTCTCTCTCCCCATCTCACTATTCCTTCCTCTCTCTCTCCTATCTCACTATTCCTTCCTCTCTCTCCCCATCTCACTATTCCTTCCTCTCTCTCCCCATCTCACTATCTCACTATTCCTTCCGCTCTCTCTCCCCATCTCACTATTCCTTCCTCTCTCTCCCCATCTCACTATTCCTTCCTCTCTCTCCCCATCTCACTATTCCTTCCTCTCTCTCCCCATCTCACTATTCCTTCCTCTCTCTCCCCATCTCACTATTCCTTCCTCTCTCTCCCCATCTCACTATCTCACTATTCCTTCCTCTCTCTCCCCATCTCACTATCTCACTATTCCTTCCGCTCTCTCCCCTCATATCACTATTCCTTCCTCTCTCTCCCCATCTCACTATTCCTTCCTCTCTCTCCCTATCTCACTATTCCTTCCTCTCTCTCTAGAATAGCCGGTAATTGATTAGCTTCAGTGGAGAGATTCCTTCCTCTTCTCCCTATCAGGTAATTGATTAGCTTCAGTGGAGATCTCACTCTTCATTTGCTATCTCAATTGCTTCCAGGGTTTCTCAGATCCTATCTCACATTCACTCTCTCTTCTCCCATCTCACTATTCCTTCCTCTCTCTCCCCCCTTCTCACTATTCCTTCCTCTCTCTCCCTATCTCACTATTCCTTCCTCTTATCTCCCTATCTCACTATTCCTTCCTCTCTCTCCCCATCTCACTATTCCTTCCTCTCTCTCCCCATCTCACTATTCCTTCCTCTCTCTCCCCATCTCACTATTCCTTCCTCTCTCTCCCCATCTCACTATTCCTCACTATCTCACTTTCCTTCCTCTCTCTCCCTCACTATCTCACTATTCCTTCCTCTCTCTCCCTATCTCACTATTCCTTCCTCTCTCTCCCCATCTCACTATTCCTTCCTCTCTCTCCCCATCTCACTATTCCTTCCTCTCTCTCCCCATCTCATCTCACTATTCCTTCCTCTCTCCCCATCTCACTATTCCTTCCTCTCTCTCCCCATCTCACTCCCCATCTCCCCATCTCACTATTCCTTCCATCTCCCTATCTCACTATTCCTTCCGCTCTCTCTCCCCATCTCACTATTCCTTCCTCTTTCTCCCCATCTCACTATTCCTTCCTCTCTCTCCCTATCTCACTATTCCTTCCTCTCTCTCCCTATCTCACTATCTCACTATTCCTTCCTCTCTCCCCATCTCACTATTCCTTCCTCTCTCTCCCTATCTCACTATCTCACTATTCCTTCCTCTCTCTCCCCATCTCACTATTCCTTCCTCTCGATCCCTATCTCACTATCTCCTCACTCTCTCTCTCCCTATCTCACTATTCCTTCCTCTCTCCCCCTATCTCACTATTCCTTCCTCTCTCTCCCCATCTCACTATTCCTTCCTCTCTCTCCCCTCATCTCACTATTCACTTTCCTTCCTCTCTCCCCCATCTCACTATTCCTTCCTCTCTCTCCCTCTCATCTCACTATTCCTTCCTCTCTCTCCCCATCTCACTATTCCTTCCTCTCTCTCTCCCCTCTCACTATTCCTTCCTCTCTCTCCCTATCTCCCTATCTCACTATTCCTTCCTCTCTCTCCCTATCTCCCGATCTCACTTCCTTCCTCTCTCTCCCTATCTCCCTATCTCCCTATCTCAATATTCCTTCCTCTTTCTCCCTATCTCCCTATTTCACTATTCCTTCTTCTTTCTCCCCATCTCACTATTCCTTCCTCTCTCTCCCTATCTCCATATCTCACTATTCCTTCCTCTCTCTCCCCATCTCACTATTCCTTCCTCTCTCTCCCTATCTCACCATTCCTTCCTCTCTCTCCCTATCTCACTATTCCTTCCATCTCCCTATCTCACTATTCCTTCCTCTCTCTCCCCATCTCACTATTCCTTCCCCTCTCTCCCTATCTCCCCATCTCCCTATTCCTTCCTCTTTCTCACTATCTCACTATTCCTTCCTCTCTCTCCCTATCTCACTATCTCACTATTCCTTCCTCTTTCTCCCTATCTCACTATTCCATCCTCTTTCTCCCTATCTCACTATTCCTTCCTCTCTCTCCCTCTCACTATTCCTTCCTCTTTCTCCCTATCTCACTATTCCTTCCTCTCTCTCCCTATCTCACTATTCCTTCCTCTCTCTCCCTATCTCACTATTCCTTCTATTCTCTCTCCCCCTCCCCATCTCCTATTCCTATCCTTCCTCTCTCTCCCTATCTCACTATTCCTTCCTCTCTCTCCCTATCTCACTATTCCTTCCTCTCCCTTCTCCCTCTCACTATTCACTATCCTCTCTCTCCCTATCTCACTATCTCACTATTCCTTCCTCTCTCTCCCCATCTCATATCTCACTTCCCTTCCTCTCTCTCCCCCCATCTCACTATTCCTTCCTCTCTCTCCCCATCTCACTATTCCTTCCTCTCTCTCCCTATCTCATATTCTTCCATCTCCCTATCTCACTATTCCTTCCTCTCTCTCCCCATCTCACTATTCCTTCCCCTCTCTCCCCATCTATCTCCCCATCTCACTATTCCTTCCTCTCTCTTCTCCTATCTCACTATTCCTTCCTCTCTCTCCTCTCACTATCTCACTATTCCTTCCTCTTTCTCCCTATCTCACTATTCCATCCTCTTTCTCCCTATCTCACTATTCCTTCCTCTTTCTCACTATCTCACTATTCCTTCCTCTCTCTCCCTATCTCCTATCTCACTATTCCTTCCTCTTTCTCCCTATCTCACTATTCCTTCCTCTTTCTCCCTATCTCACTATTCCTTCCTCTTTCTCCCTATCTCACTATTCCTTCCTCTTTCTCCCTATCTCACTATTCCTTCCTCTTTCTCACTATCTCACTATTCCTTCCTCTTTCTCACTATCTCACTATTCCTTCCTCTCTCTCCCTATCTCACTATCTCACTATTCCTTCCTCTCTCTCCCCATCTCACTATTCCTTCCTCTCTCTCCCTATCTCACTATTCCTTCCTCTCTCTCACTATCTCACTATTCCTTCCTCTCTCTCCTATCTCACTATTCCTTCCTCTCTCTCCCTATCTCCCTATCTCACTATTCCTTCCTCTCTCTCCCTATCTCACTATTCCTTCCTCTTTCTCCCTATCTCACTATTCCTTCCTCTCTCTCCCCATCTCCCTATCTCACTATTCCTTCCTCTTTCTCCCTATCTCACTATTCCTTCCTCTCTCTCCCCATCTCACTATTCCTTCCTCTCTCCCCATCTCACTATTCCTTCCTTGCTCTCCCCTCACTATCTCCCTATCTCACTATTCCTTCCTCTCTCTCTCCCCATCTCACTATTCCTTCCTCTCTCTCCCCATCTCACTATTCCTTCCTCTCTCTCCCTATCTCACTATTCCTTCCTTCTCCCTATCTCACTATTCACCCTATCTCACTATTCCTTCCTCTCTCTCCCTATCTCACTATTCCTTCCTCTCTCTCCCTATCTCACTATTCCTTCCTCTCTCTCCCCATCTCACTATTCCTTCCTCTCTCTCCCTATCTCACTATCTCACTATTCCTTCCTCTTTCTCCCCATCTCACTATTCCTTCCTCTCTCTCTCCCTATCTCACTATTCCTTCCTCTCTCACTATTCCTTCCTCTCTCTCCCTCCTATCTCACTATTCCTTCCTCTCTCTCCCTATCTCACTATTCCTTCCTCTCTCTCCCCATCTCACTATTCCTTCCTCTCTCTCCCTATCTCACTATTCCTTCCTCTCTCTCCCCATCTCACTATTCCTTCCTCTCTCCCCTATCTCACTATTCCTTCCTCTCTCTCCCCATCTCACTATTCCTTCCTCTCTCTCCCTATCTCACTATTCCTTCCTCTCTCTCCCTATCTCCTATCTCACTATTCCTTCCTCTCTCTCCCTATCTCACTATTCCTTCCTCTCTCTCCCCATCTCACTATTCCTTCCTCTCTCCCCCTATCTCACTATCCTTCCTA
The DNA here is from genome assembly GCF_021184085.1 of Oncorhynchus gorbuscha. NCBI lineage: Eukaryota > Metazoa > Chordata > Actinopteri > Salmoniformes > Salmonidae > Oncorhynchus > Oncorhynchus gorbuscha. Next base: position 76,131 of record NW_025745910.1, on the reverse strand, counting down.
TCTCCCTCCCCATCTCACTATTCCTTCCTTCCTCTCCCCCTATCTCACTATTCCTTCCTCTCTCTCCCCCCATCTCCCTACCTCACTATTCCTTCCATCTCTCTCCCTATCTCACTATTCCTTCCTCTCTCTCCCTATCTCACTATTCCTTCCTCTCTCTCCCTATCTCACTATTCCTTCCTCTCTCTCCCTATCTCACTATTCCTTCCTCTCTCTCCCCATCTCACTATTCCTTCCTCTCTCTCCCTATCTCACTATTCCTTCCTCTCTCTCCCCCATCTCACTATTCCTTCCTCTCCTCCCCTATCTCCCCATCTATTCCTTTCTCTCTCCCCATCTCACTATTCCTTCCTCTCTCTCCCTATCTCACTATCTCACTATTCCTTCCTCTCTCTCCCTATCTCACTATCTCACTATTCCTTCCTCTCTCTCCCTATCTCACTATTCCTTCCTCTCTCTCCCCATCTCACTATTCCTTCCTCTCTCTCCCTATCTCACTATTCCTTCCTCTCTCTCCCCTATCTCACTATTCCTTCCTCTCTCTCCCTATCTCCTATTCCTTCCTCTCTCTCCCTATCTCACTATTCCTTCCTCTCTCTCCCTATCTCACTATTCCTTCCTCTCTCCCTATCTCACTATTCCTTCCTCTCTCTCCCTATCTCACTATTCCTTCCTCTTTCTCTCCCCATCTCACTATTCCTTCCTCTCTCTCCCTATCTCACTATTCCTTCCTCTCTCTCCCTATCTCACTATTCCTTCCTCTCTCTCCCTATCTCACTATTCCTTCCTCTCTCTCCCTATCTCACTATTCCTTCCTCTCTCTCCCCATCTCACTATTCCTCCTCTCCTCTCACTCCCTCTATCTCACTATTCCTTCCTCTCTCTCCCTATCTCACTATTCCTTCCTCTCTCTCCCCATCTCACTATTCCTTCCTCTCTCTCCCTATCTCACTATCTCCTCATATTCCTTCCTCTCTCTCCCCATCTCACTATTCCTTCCTCTCTCTCACTCCCTATCTCCCTTCCTCTCTCCCTATCTCACTATTCCTTCCTCTCTCTCCCCATCTCACTATTCCTTCCTCTCTCTCCCTATCTCACTATCTCCTATTCCTCCTCTCTCCCCCTATCTCACTATTCCTTCCTCTCTCTCCCCATCTCCCTATCTCACTATTCCTTCCTCTTCTCTCTCCCTATCTCACTATTCCTTCCTCTCTCTCCCTATCTCACTATCTCACTATTCCTCTCTCTCCCCACTATCTCACTATTCCTTCCTCTCTCTCCCCATCTCACTATTCCTTCCTCTCTCTCCCCATCTCACTATTCTTCCTCTATCTCCCTATCTCCTATCCTCTCCTCTCCCCCATCTCACTATTCCTTCCTCTCTCTCCCTATCTCACTATTCCTCCTCTCTCTCCCCATCTCACTATTCCTTCCTCTCTCTCCCTATCTCACTATTCCTTCCTCTCTCTCCCTATCTCACTATCTCACTATTCCTTCCTCTCTCTCCCTATCTCACTATTCCTTCCTCTCTCTCCCTATCTCACTATTCCTTCCTCTCTCTCCCTCTCACTATTCCTTCCTCTCTCTCCCTATCTCACTATTCCTTCCTCTCTCTCCCCATCTCACTATTCCTTCCTCTCTCTCCCCATCTCACTATTCCTTCCTCTCTCTCCCCATCTCACTATTCCTTCCTCTCTCCTATCTCACTATCTCACTATTCCTTCCTTCTCTCCCCATCTCACTATTCCTTCCTCTCTCTCCCTATCTCACTATCTCACTATTCCTTCCTCTCTCCCCCATCTCACTATTCCTTCCTCTCTCTCCCTATCTCACTATTCCTTCCTCTCTCTCCCTATCTCACTATTCCTTCCTCTCTCTCCCTATCTCACTATTCCTTCCTCTCTCCCCATCTCACTATTCCTTCCTCTCTCTCCCTATATCTCCCTATCTCACTATTCCTTCCTCTCTCTCCATATCTCCCTATCTCACTATTCCTTCCTCTCTCTCCCTATCTCACTATTCCTTCCTCTCTCTCCCCATCTCACTATTCCTTCCTCTCTCTCCCTATCTCACTATTCCTTCCTCTCTCTCCCCATCTCACTATTCCTTCCTCTCTCTCCCCCTATCCCCCTATCTCACTATTCCTTCCTCTCTCTCCCTATCTCACTATTCCTTCCTCTCTCTCCCTATCTCACTATTCCTTCCTCTCTCTCCCTATCTCACTATTCCTTCCTCTCTCTCCCTATCTCACTATTCCTTCCTCTCTCTCCCTATCTCACTATTCTCACTCCCTCATTCACTTCCTCCTCTCTCCCCCCCATCTCACTATTCCTTCCTCTCTCTCCCTATCTCCCTATTCCTTCCTCTCTCTCCCCATCTCACTATTCCTTCCTCTCTCTCCCTATCTCACTATTCCTTCCTCTCTCTCCCTATCTCACTATTCCTTCCTCTCTCCCCATCTCACTATTCCTTCCTCTCTCTCCCTATCTCACTATTCCTTCCTTCCTCTATCTCCCTATCTCACTATTCCTTCCTCTCTCTCCCTATCTCACTATTCCTTCCTCTCTCTCCCTATCTCACTATCTCACTATTCCTTCCTCTCTCTCCCCATCTCACTATTCCTTCCTCTCTCTCCCCCCATCTCCCTATCTCACTATTCCTTCCTCTCTCTCCCTATCTCACTATTCCTTCCTCTCTCTCCCTATCTCCCTATTCCTTCCTCTCTCTCCCTATCTCACTATTCCTTCCTCTCTCTCCCTATCTCCTATTCCTATCTCCTATTCCTTCCTCTCTCTCTCTCCATCTCACTATTCCTTCCTCTCTCTCCCTATCTCACTATTCCTTCCTCTCTCTCCCTATCTCACTATTCCTTCCTCTCTCCTCCCCATCTCACTATTCCTTCCTCTCTCTCCCTATCTCACTATCTCACTATTCCTTCCTCTCTCTCCCTATCTCACTATTCCTTCCTCTCTCCCCCTCACTATCTCCCTATTCCTTCCTCTCTCTCCCTATCTCACTATTCCTTCCTCTCTCTCCCTATCTCACTATTCCTTCCTCTCTCCCCATCTCACTATTCCTTCCTCTCTCTCCCTATCTCACTATCTCACTATTCCTTCCTCTATCTCCCTATCTCACTATTCCTTCCTCTCTCTCCCTATCTCACTATTCCTTCCTCTCTCTCCCTATCTCACTATTCCTTCCTCTCTCTCCCTATCTCACTATTCCTTCCTCTCTCTCCCCATCTCACTATTCCTTCCTCTCTCTCCCCCCATCTCCCTACCTCACTATTCCTTCCATCTCACTATCTCACTATTCCTTCCTCTCTCTCCCTATCTCCCTATTCCTTCCTCTCTCTCCCTATCTCACTATTCCTTCCTCTCTCTCCCTATCTCACTATTCCTTCCTCTCTCTCTCACTATTCCTTCCTCTCTCTCCCTATATCACTATCTCACTATTCCTTCCTCTCTCTCTCCCCATCTCCCCATCTCACTATTCCTTCCTCTCTCTCCCTATCTCACTATTCCTTCCTCTCTCTCCCTATCTCACTATTCCTTCCTCTCTCTCCCTATCTCCCTATTCCTTCCTCTCTCTCCCTATCTCCCTATTCCTTCCTCTTTCTCCCTATCTCACTATTCCTTCCTCTCTCTCTCCCCATCTCCCTATCTCACTATTCCTTCCTCTCTCTCTCCCCATCTCCCTATTCCTTCCTCCTTCCTCTCTCCCTATCTCCCTATTCCTTCCCCTCTCTCCCTATCTCCTATTCCTTTCCTTCCTCTTTCTCCCTATCTCACTATTCCTTCCTCTCTCTCTCCCCATCTCCCCATCTCACTATTCTTTCCATCTCCCTATCTCACTATTCCTTCCATCTCCCTATCTCACTATTCCTTCCTCTCTCTCCCTATCTCACTATTCCTTCCTCTCTCTCCCTATCACCATATTCCTTCCTATTTCTCCCTATCTCACTATTCCTTCCTATTCCTTGCACTATTCCTTGCAAGAGGAGACGTCCTCTTACAATCTCCTCCTCTCCCCAGAAAACCCTCACTGCCACTTCTGTTATACAACTCTGGATATTTATATTTTGCGTTGAGAAACTGGAGAGCAAAGACCTGGGGTCTGTTGAAACCCTATGACCCCCACACAGCAGATCCCCACAGTCACTATGGGACCCCCACACAGCAGATCCCCACAGTCACTATGGGACCCCCTATGGGACCCCCACACAGCAGATCCCCACAGTCACTATGGGACCCCCACACAGCAGATCCCCACAGTCACTATGGGACCCCCACACAGCAGATCCCCACAGTCACTTTGGGACCCCCACACAGCAGATCCCACAGTCACTATGGGACCCCCACACAGCAGATCCCCACAGTCACTATGGGACCCCCACACAGCAGATCCCCACAGTCACTATGGGACCCCCACACAGCAGATCCCCACAGTCACTATGGGACCCCCACACAGCAGATCCCCACAGTCACTTTGGGACCCCCACACAGCAGATCCCACAGTCACTATGGGACCCCCACACAGCAGATCCCCACATTCACTATGGGACCCCCACACAGCTGATCCCACAGTCACTATGGGACCCCCACACAGCTGATCCCACAGTCACTATGGGACCCCCACACAGCTGATCCCACAGTCACTATGGGACCCCCACACAGCAGATCCCCACATTCACTATGTGACCCCCACACAGCAGATCCCCACAGTCACTTTGGGAGGCAGGTAGCCTAGCAGTTTAGAGCAGGTAGCCTAGCGGTTAAGCACAGGTAGCCTAGCAGTTAAGAGCAGGTAGCCTAGCGGTTAAGCACAGGTAGCCTAGCAGTTAAGAGCAGGTAGCCTAGCAGTTAAGAGCAGGTAGCCTAGCAGCCTAGCGGTTAAGAGAAGGAAGCCTAGCAGTTAAGAGCAGGTAGCCTAGCAGTTAAGAGCAGGTAGCCTAGCAGTTAAGAGCAGGTAGCCTAGCAGTTAAGAGCAGGTAGCCTAGCAGTTAAGAGCAGGTAGCCTAGCAGTTAAGAGCAGGTAGCCTAGCAGTTAAGAGCAGGTAGCCTAGCAGTTAAGAGCAGGTAGCCTAGCAGTTAAGAGCAGGTAGCCTAGTGGTTCAGAGCAGGTAGCCTAGTGGTTAAGAGCAGGTAGCCTAGCGGTTAAGCAGAGGTAGCCTAGCAGTAAAGATAAGAAAGCCTAGTGGTTAAGAGCAGGTAGAATAGCGATTAAGCACAGGTAGACTAGCAGTTAAGAGCAGGTACCCTAGCGGTTCAGAGCAGGTAGCCTAGCGGTTCAGAGCAGGTAGCCTAGCAGTTAAGAACAGGGAACCTAGCAGTTAAGAGCAGGTAGCCTAGCAGTTAAGAGAAGGTAGCCTAGCGATTAAGCACAGGTAGCCTAGCAGTTAAGAGCAGGTAGCCTAGCGGTTAAGAGCAGGTAGCCTAGCAGTTAAGAGAAGGTAGCCTAGCGGTTAAGAGCAGGTAGCCTAGCGATTAAGCACAGGTAGCCTAGCGGTTAAGAGCAGGTAGCCTAGCGATTAAGCACAGGTAGCCTAGCAGTTAAGAGCAGGTAGCCTAGCGGTTAAGAGCAGGTAGCCTAGCAGTTAAGAGAAGGTAGCCTAGCGGTTAAGAGCAGGTAGCCTAGCAGTTAAGAGCAGGTAGCCTAGTGGTTAAGAGCAGGTAGCCTAGCAGTTAAGAGAAGGTAGCCTAGCGGTTAAGAGCAGGTAGCCTAGCAGTTAAGAGAAGGTAGCCTAGCGGTTAAGAGCAGGTAGCCTAGCGATTAAGCACAGGTAGCCTAGCGGTTAAGAGCAGGTAGCCTAGCGGTTAAGAGCAGGTAGCCTAGCGATTAAGCACAGGTAGCCTAGCAGTTAAGAGCAGGTAGCCTAGCGGTTAAGAGCAGGTAGCCTAGCAGTTAAGAGAAGGTAGCCTAGCGGTTAAGAGCAGGTAGCCTAGCAGTTAAGAGCAGGTAGCCTAGTGGTTAAGAGCAGGTAGCCTAGCAGTTAAGAGAAGGTAGCCTAGCGGTTAAGAGCAGGTAGCCTAGCAATTAAGCACAGGTAGCCTAGCGGTTCAGAGCATTGGGCCAGTAACTGAAATCAGTTTGCTCATTTAAGTCACTCTGAATATGAGCGTCTGCTGAAT
>NW_025745910.1:50000-65000 GCF_021184085.1 Oncorhynchus gorbuscha | reverse complement strand
TACTGAGAGATTCAACAGAGAGAGAGAGACCAACAGAGAGAGAGAGAGAGACCAACAGAGAGAGAAGACAACAGAGAGAGAGACCAACAGAGAGAGAGAGAGAGAGAGACCAACAGAGAGAGAGAGACCAACAGAGAGAGAGAGAGCCAACAGAGAGAGACCAACAGAGAGAGAGAGAGACCAACAGAGAGAGAGAGAACACAGAGAGAGAGACCAACAGAGAGAGAGAGAACAGAGAGAGAGAGAGACCAACAGAGAGAGAGAGACCAACAGAGAGAGAGAGACCAACAGAGAGAGAGAGACCAACAGAGAGAGAGAGAGAACAGAGAGAGAGACCAACAGAGAGAGAGAGACCAACAGAGAGAGAGAGAGAACAGCAGAGAGAGAGACCAACAGAGAGAGAGAGAGAGAGAACAGAGAGAGAGAGACCAGACAGAGAACAGAGAGAGACCAACAGAGAGAGAGAGACCACAGAGAGACCAACAGAGAGAGAGAGACCAACAGAGAGAGAGAGACCAACAGAGAGAGAGAAGAACAACAGAGAGAGAGAGAGAGAAGACCAACAGAGAGAGACCAAGAACACAGAGAGAGACCAACAGAGAGAGAGAACAACAGAGAGAGAGAGCAACAGAGAGAGAGAGAACCAACAGAGAGAGAGAGAACAGAGAGAGAGACCAACAGAGAGAGAGAGAGACCAACAGAGAGAGAGAACAGGAGAGAGAGACAACAGAGAGAGAGAGACCAACAGAGAGAGAGAACACAGAAACAGAGAGAGAGAGAAGAACAACAGAGAGAGAGACCAACAGAGAGAGAGAGACCAACAGAGAGAGAGAGAGAGAGAGACCAACAGAAAGAGAGAGAGACCAGAGAGAGAGAGAGAGAGAAGAACAGAGAGAGAGAGAAGAACACAGAGAGAGAGACCAACACAGAGAGAGAGACCAACAGAGAGAGAGAGACCAACAGAGAGAGAGAGACTAACAGAGAGAGAGAGAGAGAGAGAGAGAGAGAGACCAACAGAGAGAGAGAAGAACACAGAGAGAGAGACCAACAGAGAGAGAGAGAGACTAACAGAGAGAGAGAGAGAGAGAGAGAGAGACCAACAGAGAGAGAGAGAACACAGAGAGAGAGACCAACAGAGAGAGAGAAGAACACAGAGAGAGAGAGACCAACAGAGAGAGAGAAGAACACAGAGAGAGAGACCAACAGAGAGAGAGAGAGAGAGAGAGAGAGAGAGAGAGAGAGAGAGAGAGAGAGAGACGATATAGTGACAATTGTCACCTTGATAGAATGATTACTACTCTAATCTTCACTGAGGAAGGACATGTTATGGATGAGAAAAACATATATAATAAACCCTGTGTGTCTAATCAATACGAGGTTAAAAATATTAGTTCTGTTATATTCAAACAGTGAAACAATATGGGGTAATAATCTGTCAGATTATTAAAACAATTAACAGTCACACACACACACACACACACACACACTAAAGCAGTAGGATCAGCCAGTAAGGAGGCCCGTAGATCAGGATCAGCCAATAAGGAGGCCCATAGAGCAGGATCAGCCAGTAAGGAGGCCCGTAGAGCAGGATCAGCCAGTAAGGAGGCCCGTAGATCAGGATCAGCCAGTAAGGAGGCCCGTAGAGCAGGATGAGCCAGTAAGGAGGCCCGTGGAGTAGGATCAGCCAGTAAGGAGGCCCGTAGAGCAGGATCAGCCAGTAAGGAGGCCCGTAGAGTAGGATCAGCCAGTAAGGAGGCCCGTAGAGTAGGATCAGCCAGTAAGGAGGCCCGTAGAGTAGGATCAGCCAGTAAGGAGGCCCGTGGAGCAGGATGAGCCAGTAAGGAGGCCCGTAGAGTAGGATCAGCCAGTAAGGAGGCCCGTAGAGTAGGATCAGACAGTAAGGAGGCCCATAGAGTAGGATCAGCCAGTAAGGAGGCCCGTAGAGTAGGATCAGCCAGTAAGGAGGCCCGTAGAGTAGGATCAGCCAGTAAGGAGGCCCGTAGAGTAGGATCAGCCAGTAAGGAGGCCCGTAGAGTAGGATCAGCCAGTAAGGAGGCCCGTAGAGCAGGATCAGCCAGTAAGGAGGCCCGTAGAGAGGATGAGCCAGGAGGCCCATAGAGCAGGATCAGCCAGTAAGGAGGCCCGTAGAGCAGGATCAGCCAGTAAGGAGGCCCGTAGAGCAGGATGAGCCAATAAGGAGGCCCGTAGAGTAGATGTCCTCTCTGACATATTATCCCATATTATAATACTGCACCTGGTTTCTCATAGTGAACAAATCAAAGCTGTACAAACACTTCTGTATTCTGGCAAAAACAACATTTATTTCCACAACACGTCTAAACTGGTGTCATTAACACCTTCAATATTCTGGTTTATTGACATAAATATGTACATTATATATACAAATATACATTTTCAACCAAGTACGAAGCTAAACCTCACAACATTTCTCTGAAATACACACACAGACACAGACAGACAGACACACACACACACACAGACACACACACACACAGACACACACACACACAGACACACACACACAGACACACACACACACACACACACACACACACACACACACACACACACACACACACACACACACACACACACACACACACACACACACACACACACACAGTCTCCTACTAAGTTATCCGCGCTCCAGAGAGCTGTGCAGCAGCTGTTATTATATACTAAGGTACCAGGACACTGGTGCTGAGCTGTTATATACTAAGGTACAGTGCCTTGCGAAAGTATTCGGCCCCCTTGAACTTTGCGACCTTTTGCCACATTTCAGGCTTCAAACATAAAGATATAAAACTGTATTTTTTGTGAAGAATCAACAACAAGTGGGACACAATCATGAAGTGGAACAACATTTATTGAATATTTCAAACTTTTTTAACAAATCAAAAACTGCATAATTATTCAGCCCCCTTAAGTTAATACTTTGTAGCGCCACCTTTTGCTGTGATTACAGCTGTAAGTCGCTTGGGGTATGTCTCTATCAGTTTTGCACATCGAGAGACTAGTAGTAGTAGTATTAGTATTATTGGTATTGGTGTTATTATTAGTAGTAGTATTAGTACTATTAGTACTAGCAGTATTAGTATTATTGGTATTGGTGTTATTATTAGTAGTAGTATTAGTATTATTGATATTGGTGTTATTATTAGTAGTAGTATTAGTATTATTGGTATTGGTGTTATTATTAGTAGTAGTATTAGTATTATTAGTACTAGCAGTATTAGTATTACTCACGTTAGCAGTATTATTCGCATTAGTATTAGTGGTATTAGTATTGTTATTAGTAGTAGTATTAGTAGTAGTATTAGTAGTAGTATTAGTAGTAGTATTAGTATTAGTGGTATTAGTATTGTTATTAGTAGTAGTATTAGTATTAGTGGTATTAGTATTGTTATTAGTAGTAGTATTAGTAGTATTAGTATTAGTGGTTTTAGTAGTATTAGTAGTAGTATTAGTATTAGCGATATTAGTGGTTTTAGTAGTATTAGTAGTAGTATTAGTATTAGTGGTATTAGTATTGTTATTAGTAGTAGTATTAGTATTAGTGGTATTAGTATTGTTATTAGTAGTAGTATTAGTATTAGCAGTATTAGTGGTTTTAGTAGTATTATTAGTAGTATTATTATTAGCTATTTATTAGTAGTAGTATTAGTAGTAGTATTAGTATTAGTAGTAGTAGTAGTATTAGTATTAGTGGTTTTAGTAGTATTAGTAGTAGTATTAGTATTAGTGGTTTTAGTAGTAGTATTAGTAGTAGTATTAGTATTAGTAGTAGGATATTAGTGGTATTAGTATTGTTATTAGTAGTAGTATTAGTATTAGCAGTATTAGTGGTTTTAGTAGTATTATTAGTAGTATTAGTATTAGTGGTTTAGTAGTATTAGTAGTAGTATTAGTATTAGTGGTTTTAGTATTATTAGTAGTAGTATTAGTATTAGTGGTATTAGTATTGTTATTAGTAGTAGTAGTATTAGCAGTATTAGTGGTTTTAGTAGTATTATTAGTAGTATTAGTATTAGTGGTTTTAGTAGTATTAGTAGTAGTATTAGTATTAGTGGTATTAGTATTGTTATTAGTAGTAGTATTAGTATTAGTGGTATTAGTATTGTTATTAGTAGTAGTATTAGTATTAGTGGTATTAGTATTGTTATTAGTAGTAGTATTAGTATTAGTGGTATTAGTATTGTTATTAGTAGTAGTATTAGTATTAGTGGTATTAGTGGTTTTAGTAGTATTAGTAGTAGTAGTAGTATTAGTGGTATTAGTATTGTTATTAGTAGTAGTATTAGTATTAGTGGTATTAGTATTGTTATTAGTAGTAGTAGTATTAGTATTAGTATTAGTATTAGCTATATTAGTGGTTTTAGTAGTATTAGTATTAGTATTAGTGGTATTAGTATTGTTATTAGTAGTAGTATTAGTATTAGTGGTATTAGTATTGTTATTAGTAGTAGTATTAGTATTAGCAGTATTAGTGGTTTTAGTAGTATTAGTAGTAGTATTAGTATTAGTGGTATTAGTATTGTATTAGTAGTAGTATTAGTATTAGTGGTTTTAGTAGTATTAGTAGTAGTATTAGTATTAGTGGTATTAGTAGTATTAGTATTAGTGGTATTAGTATTGTTATTAGTAGTAGTATTAGTATTAGTGGTATTAGTATTGTTATTAGTAGTAGTATTAGTATTAGTATTAGTAGGTATTAGTATTGTTATTAGTAGTAGTATTAGTATTAGTGGTATTAGTATTAGTAGTATTAGTATTAGTATTCATATTAACCCGATATTAGTATTGTTATTAGTAGTAGTAGTATTAGTATTAGTATTAGTGTTTAGTAGTATTAGTAGTATTTAGTATTAGTTATTAGTAGTAGTATTAGTACTATTAGTATTAGCGTATTAGTATTACTCGTTAGTATTGTTATTAGTAGTAGTATTAGTATTAGCAGTATTAGTGGTTTTAGTATTGTTATTATTAGTAGTATTAGTATTAGTGGTTTTAGTAGTATTAGTAGTAGTATTAGTATTAGTGGTATTAGTATTGTTATTAGTAGTAGTATTAGTATTAGTGGTATTAGTATTGTTATTAGTAGTAGTATTAGTAGTATTAGTATTAGTGGTTTTAGTAGTATTATTAGTAGTATTAGTATTAGTGGTTTTAGTAGTATTAGTAGTAGTATTAGTATTAGTGGTATTAGTATTGTTATTAGTAGTAGTATTAGTATTAGTGGTATTAGTGGTATTAGTATTGTTATTAGTAGTAGTATTAGTATTAGTGGTATTAGTATTGTTATTAGTAGTAGTATTAGTATTAGTGGTATTAGTATTGTTATTAGTAGTAGTATTAGTATTAGTGGTATTAGTATTGTTATTAGTAGTAGTATTAGTATTAGTGGTATTAGTGGTTTTAGTAGTAGTAGTATTAGTATTAGTCAAGTATTAGTATTAGTGGTATTAGTATTAGTAGTAGTATTAGTATTAGTGGTATTAGTATTGTTATTAGTAGTAGTAGTATTAGTATTAGTATTAGTATTAGCGATATTAGTGGTTTTAGTAGTATTAGTATTAGTATTAGTGGTATTAGTATTGTTATTAGTAGTAGTAGTATTAGTATTAGTATTAGTATTAGCGATATTAGTGGTTTTAGTATTAGCTAGCAGTGGATAACATAACTAGCTAAACTCTATAAATCCTGATAAAGAGAGAGTTATGTGTAGATAGCGTGTCTATGCTACATTGTCATAAATTCCTCTTGTCTCCCACAGATTCCCATGAGGTCTCAGACTCCAGGAGGTGAGATGTTGAACAAGAAAGAGACACGAGAGTTGGTAGAGCATGGCGCTTGTAACGCCAGGGTAGTGGGTTCGATCCCCGGGACCACCCATACGTAGAATGTATGCACACATGACTGTATGTCGCTTTGGATAAAAGCGTCTGCTAAATGGCATATATTATTAATATATTATATATATTATTAAATAGTTCATGTGTTGTCACTTTCTATTCTGACTTGTAATGTTATTAAAAGGAGAAAAAGATCCCCTCTGTTTATCTGAATGAGCTAGTCTACTCACTGATAGGATATAGACCACCCTGTTTATCTGAATTAGCTAGTCTACTCACTGATAGGATACAGACCAACCTGTTTATCTGAATCTCAGTCCATCCCCAGCCCCAACCCCAACCTCAATCCATCCCCAGCCCCAGTCCATCCCCAGCCCCAACCCCATCCCCAGCCCCAACCTCAGTCCATCCCCAGCCCCAACCTCAGTCCATCCCCAGCCCCAACCTCAGTCCATCCCCAGCTCTAACCCCAGTTCATCCCCAGCCCCAACCTCAGTCCATCCCCAGCCCCAACCTCAATCCATCCCCAGCCCCAACCTCAATCCATCCCCAGCCCCAACCTCAGTCCATCCCCAGCCCCAACCTCAGTCCATCCCCAGCCCCAACCTCCGTCCATCCCCAGCCTCAGTCCATCCCCAGCCCCAACCTCAGTCCATCCCCAGCCCCAACCTCAGTCCATCCCCAGCTCTAACCCCAGTTCATCCCCAGCCCCAACCTCAGTCCATCCCCAGCCCCAACCTCAATCCATCCCCAGCCCCAACCTCAATCCATCCCCAGCCCCAACCTCAGTCCATCCCCAGCCCCAACCTCAGTCCATCCCCAGCCCCAACCTCCGTCCATCCCCAGCCTCAGTCCATCCCCAGCCCCAACCTCAGTCCATCCCCAGCCCCAACCTCAGTCCATCCCCAGCTCTAACCCCAGTCCATCCCCAGCCCCAACCTCAGTCCATCCCCAGCCCCAACCTCAATCCATCCCCAGCCCCAACCTCAGTCCATCCCCAGCCCCAACCTCAGTCCATCCCCAGCCCCAACCTCAGTCCATCCCCAGCCCCAACCTCAGTCCATCCCCAGCTCTAACCTCAGTTCATCCCAGCCCTAACCTCAGTCCATCCCCAGCTCTAACCTCAGTCCATCCCCAGCTCTAACCTCAGTCCATCCCCAGCTCTAACCTCAGTCCATCCCCAGCTCTAACCTCAGTTCATCCCCAGCCCTAACCTCAGTTCATCCCCAGCACTAACCTCAGTTCATCCCCAGTCCTAACCTCAGCCCAACCTCAGCCCTAACCTCAGTTCATCCCCAGCCCTAACCTCAGTTCATCCCCAGCTCTAACCTCAGTTCATCCCCAGCCCTAACCTCAGTTCATCCCCAGCTCTAACCCCAGTTCATCCCCAGCTCTAACCTCAGTCCATCCCCAGCTCTAACCCCAGTTCATCCCCAGCTCTAACCTCAGTTCATCCCCAGCCCTAACCTCAGTCCATCCCCAGCCCTAACCTCAGCCCAACCTCAGCCCTAACCTCAGTTCATCCCCAGCCCTAACCTCAGTTCATCCCCAGCTCTAACCTCAGTTCATCCCCAGCCCTAACCTCAGTTCATCCCCAGCTCTAACCCCAGTTCATCCCCAGCTCTAACCTCAGTCCATCCCCAGCCCTAACCTCAGTCCATCCCCAGCTCTAACCCCAGTTCATCCCCAGCTCTAACCTCAGTTCATCCCCAGCCCTAACCTCAGTTCCAACTCCCAGTTCCAGTTCCGGCCTAAGTCACAGCTTCAACCCAGTGGAGACCAAATCTGGATCGTGTCCAACCAGAGGTCAATAAATTATCCTGCATTTATAAATCACCAAGCAAAACTTTGTCATATTCCATATTCTAATGTATTGTACTGGTATGAACCCGGAGAGAGAGAAGTATTATGTAGATAGTCACCATGTAGACAACACATAGTGTCTAGAGACAGAACAAGACCAGCTACACACCTAGATATTTATAATGTAGACACCACACACCTAGACATTTATAATGTAGACACCACACACCTAGACATTTATAATGTAGACACTACACACCTAGACATTTATAATGTAGACACTACACACCTAGACATTTATAATGTAGACACCACACACCTAGACATTTATCATAGACACTACACACCTAGACATTTATCATAGACACTACACACCTAGATATTTATAATGTAGACACCACACACCTAGACATTTATAATGTAGACACCACACACCTAGACATTTATAATGTAGACACTACACACCTAGACATTTATAATGTAGACACTACACACCTAGACATTTATAATGTAGACACCACACACCTAGACATTTATCATAGACACTACACACCTAGACATTTATCATAGACACTACACACCTAGACATTTATAATGTAGACACCACACACCTAGACATTTATCATAGACACTACACACCTAGACATTTATAATGTAGACACTACAGACTTAGACATTTATAATGTAGACACTACAGACTTAGACATTTATAATGTAGACACTACATTTATCATAGAGACACCTCACTACACACTAAATGAGAGACAATGTCTCCACATATCACCATGGAAGCTGTATAATGGAACTATATCCCCACATATCACCATGGAAGCTATAATAATGGAACTATATCTCCACATATAACTTTGGATAAAAGCGTCTCTAAATGGCATATATTATTATTATTATTATATTACATATCAAAGCTGTATAATGGAACTATATCTCCACATATCACCATGGAAGCTGTATAATGGAACTATATCTCCACATATCACCATGGAAGCTGTAATAATGGAACTATATCTCCACATATCACCATGGAAGCTGTATAATGGCACTGTATCACCATGGAAGCTGTAATAATGGAACTATATATCCACATATCACCATGGAAGCTGTAATAATGGAACTATATATCCACATATCACCATGGAAGCTGTAATAATGGAACTATATATCCACATATCACCATGGAAGCTGTAATAATGGAACTATATATCCACATATCACCATGGAAGCTGTAATAATGGAACTATATATCCACATATCACCATGTAAGCTGTATAATGGAACTATATCACCATGGAAGTTGTAATAATGGAACTATATCTCCACATATCACCATGGAAGCTGTAATGGAACTATATCTCCACATATCACCATGGAAGCTGTATAATGGAACTATATCTCCTCATATCACCATGGAAGCTGTATAGTGGAACTATATCTCCACATATCACCATGGAAGCTGTAATAATGGAACTATATCTCCACATATCACCATGGAAGCTGTGTAATGGAACTATATCTCCACATATCACCATGGAAGCTGTATAATGGAACTATATCTCCAGATATCACCATGGAAGCTGTATAATGGAACTATATCTCCACATATCACCATGGAAGCTGTAATAATGGAACTATATCTCCACATATCACCATGGAAGCTGTATAATGGAACTATATCTCCACATATCACCATGGAAGCTGTAATAATGGAACTATATCTCCACATATCACCATGGAAGCTGTATAATGGAACTATATCACCATGGAAGCTGTATAATGGAACTATATATCCACATATCACCATGGAAGCTGTATAATGGAACTATATCACCATGGAAGCTGTATAATGGAACTATATCACCATGGAAGCTGTATAATGGAACTATATCTCCACATATCACCATGGAAGCTGTAATAATAGAACTATATATCCACATATTACCATGGAAGCTGTATAATGGAACTATATCCCCACATATCACAATGGAAGCTGTAATAATGGAACTATATCTCCACATATCACCATGGAAGCTGTATAATGGAACTATATCTCCACACATCACCATGGAAGCTGTATAATGGAACTGTATCTCCACATATCACCATGGAAGCTGTAATAATGGAACTATATCTCCACATATCACCATGGAAGCTGTATAATGGAACTGTATCACCATGGAAGCTGTAATAATGGAACTATATCTCCACATATCACCATGGAAGCTGTATAATGGAACTATATCACCATGGAAGCTGTATAATATATATCCACATATCACCATGGAAGCTGTAATAATGGAACTATATCTCCACATATCACCATGGAAGCTGTATAATGGAACTATATCACCATGGAAGCTGTATAATGGAACTATATCACCATGGAAGCTGTATAATGGAACTGTATATCCACATATCACCATGGAAGCTGTATAATGGAACTATATCCCCACATATCACAATGGAAGCTGTAATAATGGAACTATATCTCCACATATCACCATGGAAGCTGTAATAATGGAACTATATCTCCACATATCACCATGGAAGCTGTATAATGGAACTGTATCACCATGGAAGCTGTAATAATGGAACTATATCTCCACATATCACCATGGAAGCTGTATAATGGAACTATATCACCATGGAAGCTGTATAATGGAACTATATCTCCACATATCACCATGGAAGCTGTATAATGGAACTGTATCACCATGGAAGCTGTAATAATGTTACTATATATCCACATATCACCATGGAAGCTGTATAATGGAACTATATATCCACATATCACCATGGAAACTGTAATAATGGAACTATATCTCCACATATCACCATGGAAGCTGTATAATGGAACTATATCTCCAGATATCACCATGGAAGCTGTATAATGGAACTATATATCCACATATCACCATGGAAGCTGTAATAATGGAACTATATCTCCACATATCACCATGGAAGCTGTATAATGGAACTATATCACCATGGAAGCTGTATAATGGAACTATATCACCATGGAAGCTGTATAATGGAACTGTATATCCACATATCACCATGGAAGCTGTATAATGGAACTATATCCCCACATATCACAATGGAAGCTGTAATAATGGAACTATATCTCCACATATCACCATGGAAGCTGTAATAATGGAACTATATCTCCACATATCACCATGGAAGCTGTATAATGGAACTGTATCACCATGGAAGCTGTAATAATGGAACTATATCTCCACATATCACCATGGAAGCTGTATAATGGAACTATATCACCATGGAAGCTGTATAATGGAACTATATCTCCACATATCACCATGGAAGCTGTATAATGGAACTGTATCACCATGGAAGCTGTAATAATGTTACTATATATCCACATATCACCATGGAAGCTGTATAATGGAACTATATATCCACATATCACCATGGAAACTGTAATAATGGAACTATATCTCCACATATCACCATGGAAGCTGTATAATGGAACTATATCTCCAGATATCACCATGGAAGCTGTATAATGGAACTATATATCCACATATCACCATGGAAGCTGTAATAATGGAACTATATCTCCACATATCACCATGGAAGCTGTATAATGGAACTATATCACCATGGAAACTGTAATAATGGAACTATATCTCCAGATATCACCATGGAAGCTGTATAATGGAACTATATATCCACATATCACCATGGAAGCTGTAATAATGGAACTATATCTCCACATATCACCATGGAAGCTGTATAATGGCACTGTATCACCATGGAAGCTGTAATAATGGAACTATATATCCACATATCACCATGGAAGCTGTAATAATGGAACTATATATCCACATATCACCATGGAAGCTGTATAATGGAACTATATCTCCAGATATCACCATGGAAGCTGTATAATGGAACTATATATCCACATATCACCATGGAAGCTGTAATAATGGAACTATATCTCCACATATCACCATGGAAGCTGTATAATGGAACTATATCACCATGGAAACTGTAATAATGGAACTATATCTCCAGATATCACCATGGAAGCTGTATAATGGAACTATATATCCACATATCACCATGGAAGCTGTAATAATGGAACTATATCTCCACATATCACCATGGAAGCTGTATAATGGAACTATATCACCATGGAAACTGTAATAATGGAACTATATCTCCAGATATCACCATGGAAGCTGTATAATGGAACTATATATCCACATATCACCATGGAAGCTGTAATAATGGAACTATATCTCCACATATCACCATGGAAGCTGTATAATGGAACTATATCACCATGGAAGCTGTATAATGGAACTATATCTCCACATATCACCATGGAAGCTGTATAATGGAACTGTATCACCACGGAAGCTGTAATAATGTTACTATATATCCACATATCACCATGGAAGCTGTATAATGGAACTATATATCCACATATCACCATGGAAACTGTAATAATGGAACTATATCTCCACATATCACCATGGAAGCTGTATAATGGAACTATATCTCCAGATATCACCATGGAATCTGTATAATGGAACTATATCTCCACATATCACCATGGAAGCTGTAATAATGGAACTATATATCCACATATCACCATGGAAACTGTAGTAATGGAACTATATCTCCACATATCACCATGGAAGCTGTATAATGGAACTATATATCCACATATCACCATGGAAACTGTATAATGGAACTATATCACCATGGAAGCTGTAATAATGGAACTATATATCCACATATCACCATGGAAACTGTAGTAATGGAACTATATCTCCACATATCACCATGGAAGCTGTATAATGGAACTCAAAGTGTCTGACTCAAAGTGTCTGACTGTGCGTTGACCGGGTGGTCAGGTGTGGCTTTGCAAACTGACTGCTGAACCCATCAGACACCTCACACTACGGGTCGGCTACAGGCTGAGGAACTATCAACAACATTTCACCGCAATAAGAAGGTAAAAATAAAAATAAAGACATTATTTTCTGCTTTCAGAGAGGAAATGAGAGTTGAAACCCTGCTAGTGTTCCTCAATAATACATCCTGTTAATAATCTCCTGTCTCACAGCCAGAGCCTCTTAACAAGATCACTTCAAGGGAATAAGCTGATAGAAATAATGAATGAGGAAAAGAGGGAGGGAGAGAGAAAGTAAAAAATATATCCCTGCTTCAGCATAATTACTGATGTGGCTGATATGCTGATATGAGAGAGAGAGAGAGAGAGCGAGAGCGAGAGAGAGAGAGAGCGAGAGAGAGAGACGAGAGAGAACGAGAGAACGAGAGAACGAGAGAGAGAGAGAGAGAGAGAGAGAGAGAGAGAGAGAGAGAGAGAGAGAGAGAGAGAGAGAGAGAGAGAGAGAGAGAGAGAGAGAGAGAGAGAGAGAGAGAGAGAGAGAGAGAGAGAGAGAGAGAGAGAGAGAGAGAGAGAGAGAGAGAGAGAGAGAAGAGAGAGGAAAGAGAGAGAAGAGAGAGAGAGAAGAGAGAAAGAGAGAAGAGAGAAAGAGAGAGAAGAGAGAAGAGAGAAAGAGGGGTGGAGAGAGAGACAGAAGGATAGGGGTGGTGAGGGGGTGAGAGAGAGAGAGAAAGAAGGAGAGACTAGGAGAGGAGGAAGAGAGAGGAGAGAGAGAGACAGAGATAGAGAGGGATTCCCCAATGAGCAGACCAACAGCAGAAATAAGAAGGAAAGCTGATTAAGAGACTGACCCCTGACCTAGACACTTGGGTCCTATTCTGGACTGTAGAATCAGTGAACATAGCTGACCCCTGACCTCTACTGGAGAACATAGACACTGTGGGTCCTATTCTGGACTGTAGGATCAGTGAACATAGCTGACCCCTGACCTCTACTGGAGAACATAGACACTGTGGATCCTATTCTGGACAGTAGGATCAGTGAACATAGCTGACCCCTGACCTCTACTGGAGAACATAGACACTATGGGTCCTATTCTGGACTGTAGGATCAGTGAACATAGCTGACCCCTGACCTCTACTGGAGAACATAGACACTGTGGGTCCTATTCTGGACTGTAGGATCAGTGAACATAGCTGACCCCTGACCTCTACTGGAGAACATAGACACTATGGGTCCTATTCTGGACTGTAGGATCAGTGAACATAGCTGACCCCTGACCTCCACTGGAGAACATAGACCACACACAGAAACATTATGTCAGAGAAGAGATCGGGAGGGAAAAAATAGGGAAGTGGACAGAAAGAGAAGAGAGAAAGAGAGAGATGGGAAAGGATAGATAGAGGGGATTAGGAATAAGAGATAGATAGAATGAGAGAGAGAGAGAGAGAGACGGCGAGAGAGAGAAAGAAAGCGAAAGAGAGAGCGAGATAGAAAGAGACAGAGCGAAGGAGAAGGAGAAACAGAGAGAGAGAGAGAGAGAGAGAGAGAGAGAGAGAGAGAGAGAGAGAGAGAGAGCGAGATAGAAAGAGGCAGAGCGAATGAGAAGGAGAAACAGAGAGAGAGAGAGGACCAGGTTGGATTAAACAATGGTGAAGGGAGGTAAAGTCCTGATACCTCGAAGACCAGGCTGAGAAACACTAGATAATTGGCCCTCCATGCACGACTCTAAAATCACATCAGTCTGCTAACACAATCTCATAAACGGGTAGTGTTCCACATGGCAGCCTAAACCCTATTTAGTGCACTATAGAGGGAACAGAGACCTATGGTCCTGGTCTAAAGTAGTGCACTATATAGGGAACAGGGAACCACTCGGAAGGGAGACCAAGTCTCCCAGAGTGTGGTTAGTATGCTGTGGGCCGGCTGAGCTGGGTGACTGTCAACAATGCCCCTGGATGATGCTATTTGCAACGCTGCTTTAAAGAGATGAAAACACACACACACACACACACACACACACACACACACACACACACACACACACACACTGTGAGGCAGCAGGCGTATCTTTCACGGTGGCTTGATGCAGCAAGGTGAGGTATTGACTGATTGAATGCGGAGGCATGGAGGGAGGAGAACTATAAGTCAGGCCAAGACACGATATGCTCAAAAACTATCCCACACACACACACACACACACACACACACACACACACACACACACACACACACACACACACACACACACACACACACACACACACACACACACACACACACACACACACACACACACACACACACACACACACACACACACACACACACACACACACACACACACACACACACACACACACAGTAGTCTCAGCTAGGACCCACACCTGTTCACCATCAGACCTGTTCACTGTCAGACCTGTT
>NW_025745910.1:20000-45000 GCF_021184085.1 Oncorhynchus gorbuscha | reverse complement strand
CCCCCTCTCCTTCCCTCTATCTCTCCCCTCTCCTTCCCTCTCCCCTCTATCTCTCCCTCTCTCCTTCCCTCTCCCCTCTATCTCTCCCTCTCTCCTTCCCTCTCCCCTCTCCTCTCCCTCTCTCCTTCCCTCTCCCTCTCTCCTTCCCTCTCCCCCTCTCCTTCCCTCTCCCCCTCTCCTTCCCTCTCCCCCTCTCCCTTCCCTCTATCTCTCCCCTCTCCTTCCCTCTCCCCCTCTCCTTCCCTCTTCCCCTCTATCTCTCCCTCTCTCCTTCCCTCTCCCCCTCTATCTCTCCCCCTCTCCTTCCCTCTATCTCTCCCCTCTCCTTCCCTCTCCCCCTCTCCTTCCCTCTATCTCTCCCCTCTCCTTCCCTCTCCCCCTCTCCTTCCCTCTTCCCCTCCATCTCTCCCTCTCTCCTTCCTGCTCCCTCTCCATCTCTCCCTCTCTCCTTCCCTCTCCCCCTCTCCTTCCCTCTCCCTCTCTCCTTCCCTCCCCCTCTCCCCTTCCCTCTCCCTCTCTCTTCCTTCCCTCTCCCCCTCTCCTTCCCTCTCCCCCTCTATCTCTCCCTCTTTCCTTCCCTCTCCCCCTCTCCTTCCCTCTCCCCCTCTATCTCTCCCTCTCTCCTTCCTGCTCCCCCTCTCCTTCCCTCTCCCCCTCTATCTCTCCCCCTCTCCTTCCCTCTATCTCCCCTCTCCTTCCCTCTCCACCTCTCCTTCCCTCTACGTCTCCCTTTCTCCTTCCCTCTCCCCCTCTATCTCTCCCTCTCTCCTTCCCTCTCCCCCTCTATCTCTCCCCCTCTCCCCCTCTATCTCTCCCCCTCTCCTTCCCTCTATCTCCCCCTCTCCTTCCCTCTCCCCCTCTCCTTCCCTCTACGTCTCCCTCTCTCCTTCCCTCTCCCCCTCTATCTCTCCCTCTCTCCTTCCCTCTCCCCCTCTCCTTCCCTCTATCCCCCCCTCTCCTTCCCTCTCCCTCTCTCCTTCCCTCCCCCCTCTATCTCTCCATCTCTCCTTCCTGCTCCCCCTCTATCTCTCTCCATCTCTCCTTCCTGCTCCCCCTCTATCTCTCCATCTCTCCTTCCTGCTCCCCCTCTATCTCTCCATCTCTCCTTCCTGCTCCCCCTCTATCTCTCCATCTCTCCTTCCTGCTCCCCCTCTCTATCTCTCCCTCTCTCCTTCCTCCTCCTCCTCTCTATCTCTCCCTCTCTCCTTCCTCCTCCTCCTCTCTATCTCTCCCTCTCTCCTTCCTCCTCCTCCTCTCTATCTCCTTTGAAGTTTCTTCTCTTAATAATAATAATATGGCTGATTAGTAGGGTGAATCTGTCTCTCTGGCTGCTGTTTATGTAACAGCCTCTTAAAGCTGCAGCACACAGAGAGAAAGACACACAGAGAGAGACACACAGAGAGAGAGAGACACAGAGAGAGAGACACAGAGAGAGACACACAGAGAGAAAGACACAGAGAGAGAGAGAGAGAGAGAGAGAGAGAGAGAGAGCGAGATAGAAAGAGGCAGAGCGAATGAGAAGGAGAAACAGAGAGAGAGAGAGGACCAGGTTGGATTAAACAATGGTGAAGGGAGGTAAAGTCCTGATACCTCGAAGACCAGGCTGAGAAACACTAGATAAGAGAGAGAGAGAGAGAGAGACAGAGAGAGAGAGAGAGACATACAGAGAGAAAGACACAGAGAGAGAGAGACACACACACACAGAGAGACACACACAGAGAGAGACACACACACACAGAGACACACACACAGAGAGACACACACACAGAGAGACACACACACAGAGAGACACACACACAGAGAGACACACACACAGAGAGAGCAAGACACACAGAGAGAGAAAGACACAGAGAGACACACACAGAGAGACACACACAGAGAGCGAGACACACACACAGAGAGAGAGACACACACACACAGAGAGAGAGAGAGACATACACAGAGAGAGAGAGAGAGAGAGAGAGAGAGAGAGAGAGAGAGAGAGAGAGAGAGAGAGAGAGAGAGAGAGAGAGAGAGAGAGAGAGAGAGAGAGAGAGACACACACACACAGAGAGAGAGAGAGACACACACACACACAGAGAGACACACAACGTGAGAGATAAACAGAGAGAGAGAGAGAGAGGGGGGGGAGAGCTGTATGTATGTAAGTATGTATGTGTGAGTCCAGGAGTCCAGGACCAGTGGTAGGCTGCTAGGACCCTCTCCTATATTGAGTCCAGGACCAGTGGTAGGCTGCTAGGACCCTCTCCTATATTGAGTCCAGGACCAGTGGTAGGCTGCTAGGACCCTCTCCTATACTGAGCCCAGCACCAGTGGTAAGCTGCTAGGACCCTCTCCTACACTGAGTGGTAGGCTGCTAGGACCATCTCCTATACTGAGCCCAGGACCAGTGGTAGGCTGCTAGGACCCTCTCCTACACTGAGTGGTAGGCTGCTAGGACCATCTCCTATACTGAGCCCAGGACCAGTGGTAGGCTGCTAGGACCCTCTCCTACACTGAGTGGTAGGCTGCTAGGACCATCTCCTATACTGAGCCCAGGACCAGTGGTAGGCTGCTAGGACCCTCTCCTACACTGAGTGGTAGGCTGCTAGGACCCTCTCCTACACTGAGTGGTAGGCTGCTAGGACCCTCTCCTACACTGAGTGGTAGGCTCCCCCGCTTTCCCTCTCCTCCTGCCTTCATATCTCTCCCTCTGTCTCATAAATAAACATTGCTTCTGCAGCCTGTATTGGTGTGTGTGTGGGCGAGCAACAGGCACATTAATGTGTGTGTGTGTGTGTTCGCGCCTGTGTGTTCGTGTGTGTGTGTGTGTGTGTGTGTGTGTGTGTGTGTGTGTGTGTGTGTGTGTGTGTGTGTGTGTGTGTGTGTGTGTGTGTGTGTGTGTGTGTGTGTGTGTGTGTGTGTGTGTGTGTGTGTGTGTGTGTGTTCGCGCCTGTGTGTGTGTGCACCTGTGTACAGTATGTATGTCTGCACACACAATGTTTTGCGAGTGGGTGAATTCTAAACAATACTGCATTACCCTGGTTGTCTGTCTACCACAACATTACTGCATTACCCTGGTTGTCTGTCTACCACAACATTACTGCATTATCCTGGTTGTCTGTCTACCACAACATTACAGCATTATCCTGAGTGTCTGTCTACCGCAACATAACTGCATTACCCTAGTCCCTGTCTACCACAACATTACTGCATTATCCTGGTTGTCTGTCTACCACAACATTACAGCATTATCCTGAGTGTCTGTCTACCACAACATTACTGCATTATCCTGGTTGTCTGTCTACCACAACATTACAGCATTATCCTGAGTGTCTGTCTACCACAACATTACAACATTAGGTTTGGGTTCGGAGAAGGTAAGCTGGTCCTAGATGTTATGTCTGTCTAACCTATGTGTGACTAGGGGGAATCTTAATTGTGTTCCTTCTGTCCTCTCGTCACTTCCATCTCAAACAACATTGGAGGAACAGGTCAGAGGTTCTGCCCCCTCGGATCTTCTCCTCCAATGGGATTTGGTAAAAGAAGCGAGGAGAGAGGACAGACAAGTGAGATTGGTAGGAGCTGCAGTCTCCAGTGGTGAGGACACTGCCTGTTGTGAATGGTGATGTGGCGCCATCTGTTGGTGAGCAGGGGCAAACACAGCAGTGGGAGGTGGTAGAGGTGAGGAGCAGAGAACGGCCTATCCATAGACTCAGATATCAGTCATTTAATAGGATATCTGTGGGCCTATCCTTGTCTGGCTACTAGCACATACACAGCTTGCTAGCTATTCATATCGGCACATGCAGAGTGAATCTGACTGTCCAGCTGTCCATGCAGAGTGGATCTGACTGTCCAGCTGTCCATGCAGAGTGAATCTGACTGTCCAGCTGTCCATGCAGAGTGAATCTGACTGTCCAGCTGTCCATGCAGAGTGAATCTGACTGTCCAGCTGTCCATGCAGAGTTAATCTGACTGTCCAGCTGTCCATGCAGAGTGGATCTTGGTGTCATGGACAGAGTTGGGACAGAGAATACACTTCAGGACCTAGGACAGCTCCCAGTAGAACAGAGTCGGTACAGCGAATATACTTCAGGACCACGGACAGCTCCCATTAGAACAGAGTCGGTACAGCGAATATACTTCAGGACCACGGGCAGCTCCCATTAGAACAGAGTTGGGACATAGAATACACTTCAGGACCAGGGACAGCTCCCATTAGAAAAGATTTGGGAAAGAGAATACACTTCAGGACCAGGGACAGCTCCCATTAGAACAGAGTTAGGACAGAGAATACACTTCAGGACCACTAGAACGGAGTTCAGACAGAGAATACACTTCAGGACCACGGACAGCTCCCGTTAGGACAGAGAATACACTTCAGGACCACTAGAACGGAGTTCAGACATAGAATACACTTCAGGACCACGGGCAGCTCCCATTAGAACAGAGTTGGGACATAGAATACACTTCAGGACCACGGGCAGCTCACATTAGAACAGAGTTGGGACATAGAATACACTTCAGGACCACGGACAGCTCCCATTAGAACAGATTTGGGGTAGAGAATACACTTCAGGACCAGGGACAGCTCCCATTAGAACAGAGTTAGGACAGATAATACACTTCAGGACCACTAGAACGGAGTTCAGACAGAGAATACACTTCAGGACCATGGACAGCTCCCATTAGAACAGATTTGGGGTAGAGAATACACTTCAGGACCAGGGACAGCTCCCATTAAAACAGAGTTAGGACAGATCGCAATTGTAAATGAGAACTTGTTCTCAACTTGCCTACCTGGTTAAATAAAGGTGAAAAAAAAAAAAAAAAAAAAAAAAAGATAATACACTTCAGGACGGTGGACAGCTCCCATTAGAACAGAGTGGAGTACAGAGAATATACCTCAGGACCATGGACAGCTCCCATTAGAACGGCGTTCAGACAGAGAATATGCTTCAGGACCACGGACAGCTCCCATTAGAACGGCGTTCAGACAGAAAATCCACTTCAGGACGGTGGACAGCTCCCATCAGAACAGAGTTCGGACAGAGAAGACCTACTGAGGAGTACAGACAGCTGCAATATATCTCTGTAACAGAGACGCTACGGGCCTAAAAACACCACAATGCCACAATCTAGTCCCTGTGTCTCTCTCTCTCTAAACACAATATATCACGTTTCTGATCAGAATAATATCTCTCCCTCTCTGTTTTCCTCCTCTGCCTTTGACTTGCCTTTGATTTCAACAGACCACAAAAACCAGGCGGAATAATCACACCCTCTATAATCACAGAGCAGGGAACAAGCAAGATTCAGTACTGAGGAGGAGGAGAAGGAAGAGGTAGGATGAGAAATGAGAGAAGAAGATGGAGGAGGAGGAGAGAAGATGATAGAGGAGGAGGAGGATGACAAGGAGGAGGAGGAGGAAGAGCAGGATGAGAAAGGAGAGAAGAAGATGGAGGAGGAGGAGGAGGAGGAGAGAAGATGATAGAGGAGGAGGAGGATGACAAGGAGGAGGAGAAGAAGGAAGAGGAGGATGAGAAAGGAGAGAAGAAGATGGAGGAGGAGAGAAGATGATAGAGGAGGAGGAGGATGACAAGGAGGAGGAGAAGAAGGAAGAGGAGGATGAGAAAGGAGAGAAGAAGATGGAGGAGGAGAGAAGATGATAGAGGAGAAGAAGATGGAAGAGAGAACCCAGAGGAATATGTTTTCAGTCTCTCTACATGACAACGCCAACCATCAGACTTCTACATAGTTTCAAACTCTTTATCTTACCTTTTCTTTCTGTCAGAGCCTCAGTAAACATACAACACCTTCACTTAAAGGAGATATCAACGGTGAAAATAAGACACAGAGAAACAGACAAACTAAGAAAGAGAAAAGCAGAGATAAAATGCTTTTGGTTGAACACACTGAGAAAGAGTGTAAATTGAATCCAGGATGTGAACTGTCCTGTCTGTTGTATATCTCTCACCCTTGAATCTCCCACTGCTACACTTACCCTCCATCATCTCTCCTGTTCTCTTCTTTAATCTCCCACTGCTACACTTACCCTCCATCATCTCTCCTGTTCTTTAATCTCCCACTGCTACACTTACCCTCCATCATCTCTCCTCTTCTCTTCTTTAATCTCCCACTGCTACACTTACCCTCCATCATCTCTCCTGTTCTCTTCTTTAATCTCCCACTGCTACACTTACCCTCCATCATCTCTCCTCTTCTTTAATCTCCCACTGCTACACTTACCCTCCATCATCTCTCTCTTCTTTAATCTCCCACTGCTACACTTACCCTCCATCATCTCTCCTGTTCTTCTTTAATCTCCCACTGCTACACTTACCCTCCATCATCTCTCCTCTTCTCTTCTTTAATCTCCCACTGCTACACTTACCCTCCATCATCTCTCCTCTTCTTTAATCTCCCACTGCTACACTTACCCTCCATCATCTCTCCTGTTCTTTAATCTCCCACTGCTACACTTACCCTCCATCATCTCTCCTCTTCTTTAATCTCCCACTGCTACACTTACCCTCCATCATCTCTCCTCTTCTTTAATCTCCCACTGCTACACTTACCCTCCATCATCTCTCCTCTTCTTTAATCTCCCACTGCTACACTTACCCTCCATCATCTCTCCTGTTCTTTAATCTCCCACTGCTACACTTACCCTCCATCATCTCTCCTCTTCTTTAATCTCCCACTGCTACACTTACCCTCCATCATCTCTCCTCTTCTTTAATCTCCCACTGCTACACTTACCCTCCATCATCTCTCCTGTTCTTTAATCTCCCACTGCTACACTTACCCTCCATCATCTCTCCTCTTCTTTAATCTCCCACTGCTACACTTACCCTCCATCATCATCTCCCATCTCACTTACCTCCATCATCTCTCCTCTTCTTTAATCTCCCACTGCTACACTTACCCTCCATCATCTCTCCTGTTCTCTTCTTTAATCTCCCACTGCTACACTTCCATCATCCTCCAATCTCCCATCTCCCTCCATCATCTCTCCTCTTTAATCTCCCACTGCTACACTTACCCTCCATCATCTCTCCTCTTCTCTTCTTTAATCTCCCACTGCTACACTTACCCTCCATCATCTCTCCTCTTCTTTAATCTCCCACTGCTACATCATCTCTCCTCTTCTTTAATCTCCTCCATCATCTCTCCTCTTCTTTAATCTCCCACTGCTACACTTACCCTCCATCATCTCTCCTGTTCTCTTCTTTAATCTCCCACTGCTACATCATTACCCTCCATCATCTCTCCTCCATTCTCTTCTTTAATCTCCCACTGCTACACTTACCCTCCATCATCTCTCCTCTTCTTTAATCTCCCACTGCTACACTTACCCTCCATCATCTCTCCTCTTCTTTAATCTCCCACTGCTACACTTACCCTCCATCATCTCTCCTCTTCTTTAATCTCCCACTGCTACACTTACCCTCCATCATCTCTCCTCTTCTTTAATCTCCCACTGCTACACTTACCCTCCATCATCTCTCCTCTTCTTTAATCTCCCACTGCTACACTTACCCTCCATCATCTCTCCTCTTCTTTAATCTCCCACTGCTACACTTACCCTCCATCATCTCTCCTCTTCTTTAATCTTTTACCCTCCATCATCTCCCTGTTCTTTACTCCCACTGCTACACTTACCCTCCATCATCTCTCCTCTTCTTTAATCTCCCACTGCTACACTTACCCTCCATCATCTCTCCTCTTCTTTAATCTCCCTCTGCTACACTTACCCTCCATCATCTCTTCTGTTCTCTTCTTTAATCTCACCTGCAGAGAAGAGCTTTTACTCTTTACAATTTGCTACATTTTTTCATTTTTGTCAATTAACAGGTTTTTAAACCGAACCTTTTTTTAATAACAACGAACACAGTTTGCTACAGTGTTATGTAAGCACACACTCACGTTATACTTTAACTCCTACACACACACACACACACACACACACACACACACACACACACACACACACACACACACACACACACACACACACACACACACACACACACACACACACACACACACACACACACACACACACACACACACCACGGCTAGTCAATCACCACCTTCCGGAGACACCTGAAACCCCACCTCTTTAAGGAATACCTAGGATAGGATAAGTATCCCCCCCTTTAAGATTTAGATGCACTATTGTAAAGTGACTGTTCCACTGGATGTCATAAGGTGAATGCACCAATTTGTAAGTCGCTCTGGATAAGAGCGTCTGCTAAATGACTTAAATGTAATGTAATGGCTATTCACCACTCCGCTGCGCGCGTGTGTGTGTGTGTGTGTGTGTGTGTGTGTGTGTGTGTGTGTGTGTGTGTGTGTGTGTGTGTGTGTGTGTGTGTGTGTGTGTGTGTGTGTGTGTGTGTGTGTGTGTGTGTGTGTGTGTGTGTGTGTGTGTGTGTGTGTGTGTGTGTGTGTGTGTCTCTAGTTCTACCTACTTTGGTCGGCTGCCTTGCAGACAGCTGCGGAGGAGGAGTGGAGCGAGGGATTGGAGATTAAAAAGAAAGAGAGGACAGGGAAAGAGGAAGGTAGAACATCCGTCTGTTACTCACCGAGACACTGTCCTTATTTAAACAGCTGATACTCTCACTGCTGGAACTCTGAGAGCGAGAGAGAGAGCGAGAGCGCGAGAGCGAGAGAGCGAGAAAGAGAGAGAGAGAGAGAGAGAGAGAGAGAGAGAGAGAGAGAGAGAGAGAGAGAGAGAGAGAGAGAGAGAGAGAGAGAGAGAGAGAGAGAGAGAGAGAGAGAGAAGAGAGAGAGAGACAGAGAGAGAGAGAGACAGAGAGAGAGAGAGAGAGAGAGAGAGAGAGAGACAGAGAGAGAGAGACAGAGAGAGAGAGAGAGAGAGAGAGACAGAGAGACAGACAGAGAGAGAGAGAGAGAGACAGAGAGAGAGACACAGAGAGAGAGAGACAGATACAGAGACAGAGAGAGACAGAGAGACAGAGACAGAAAGAGACAGAGAGCCTGTTAAAACCTCTTAAGGCTGTTGCGAATTTTCGCAGCTTTTTGTTAAAAATCGCGCAACATTTCAGCGCCCTGCTACTCATGCCAGGAATATAGTATATGCATATGATTAGTATGTGTGGGTAGACAACACTCAGCCGTTTCTAAAACTGGTTAAATCACGGCTGTGACTATAACAGAACGTGCGTTTGATCGAAAAGTGCAGGAAAATCTGATCACTGAAAATGGAAAAATATATCCATCCGCCACTTCAACCCATTGTTAACCTGTTAAGACTCTAGGGGCAGTATTTCATTTTTGGATAAAAAGACGTGCCCGTTTTTAGCGCAATATTTTGTCATGAAAAGATGCTCGACTATGCTTGGAATTGATAGTTTTGGAAAGAAGACACTCTGACGATTCCAGAACTGCAAAGATTTTTACTGTGAGTGCCTTAGAACAAAACCTACAGGCAAAACCAAGATGTTTGAGCGACCAGGAAATCAACAGGATTTCTGATGGCACGTTTTCCATGATCGCCTTATATGGCTGTGAATGCGACAGGAATGAACGGACACTTCCTATCGTTTCCCCAAGGTGTCTGCAGCATTGTGACATATTTGTAGGCATATCATTGGAAGATTGACCATAAGAGACTACATTTACCAGGGGTCCCGCACGGTGTCTGCGTGGAAATTGGTGCGCAAAAGTCAGGTACCAGTATTTTTCCATCCGAATCTGAGAACAATGCAGGCTTCCAGGAATGGCATTTCAATGAAGAGATATATGACAAAACACCTTGAGGATGGATTCAAACAACGTTTTCCATGTTTCAGTCGATATTATGGAGTTAATTCGGAAAAAAGTTTGACGTGAAGGTGACTGAATTTTCGGTTAGTTTCGGTAGCCAAATGCATAGTAACAAAACGGAACGTTGTGTCCTACACAAGCATCTTTCAGGAAAAACTGGACATCTGCTATGTAACTGAGAGTCTCCTCATTGAAACATCTGAAGTTCTTCAAAGGTAAATTATTTTATTTGATCCCTTTGCTGGTTTTTGTGAATATGTTGCGTGCTAAATGCTAACGCTAAATGCTAAGCTAGCTATCACCACTCTTACACAAATTATTGATTTTCTCTGGTTCTAAAGCATATTTTGAAAATCTGAGACGACAGGATTGTTAAGAAAAGGATAAGCTTGAGGATAGGCATATTTATTTCATTTCATTTGCGATTTTTAGAAATCGCTAACGTTGCGTTATGGTAATGAGCTTGAGGCTATGATTACGCTACCGAATACGGTGTGGGTAGGACTAACAGGTTAAAGGTGAACCACATTAAATGGGGCTGAGGTTGCAATACCTACAGCTTCCACACGATGTCAACAGTCTTGTCATTTGCCTATTTGTTTCTTGGTCAAACGAAGAAGAGACAAGCCATTTGTTCAGGTCTTCGACCGGATATTTTGGTTGAGATTTACCCGGACATTATTTCCAGACGGACAGCTAAAGAATATACATCGCCTCGTGATCAATTTGATCGCTTATTAACGTTTACTGATACCTAAAGTTGCATTACAAAAGTATTTCGAAGTGTTTTGTGAACGTTTATCGTCGACTTTTTTCATTTTAAAAAATGACGTTACGTTAGAAAACGAATTTTTTTTTGGTTGTTCACACAGTCTTCATAGATCTCTAGGCATCTATCTAGATATCTATATGGACCGATTTAATCGAAAAAAAGACCCAATAGTGATTATGGGACATCTAGGAGTGCCAACAAAGAAGATGGTCAAAGGTAATGAATGTTTTATATTTTATTTGTGCGGTTTGTGTAGCGACGACTATGCTAATTATTTTGTTTACGTCCCCTGCGGGTCTTTTGGGGTGTTACATGCTATCAGATAATAGCTTCTCATGCTTTCGCCAAAAAGCATTTTACAAATCTGACTTGGTGGATAGATTCACAACGATTGTAGCTTTAATTCACGACCTTGAATGTGTATTTTAATGAAAGTTTAATGGCAGTTTGAGTTTTATCAAAAACTATACGTGGCGCTCTGAAACTCCGCTGAGTGATGTTCCTGCCAGGGAACTGTATTCTACTACATCCTTAAGAAGTTTAAAAGAGTCTCTCAATTCAATGGCTTCATTGGGAACAGTTACAATAAGTGAGGTAGATTATAAACAAAAGTGAAATAAACAGTAAAAATTAACAGTAAATATTACACTCACAGAAGTTCCAAAACAATAAAGACTTTATAAATGTCATTATATATATATACAGTGTTTTAACGATGTGTAAATAGTTAAAGTATAAAAGGGAAAATAAATAAACATAAATATGGGTTGTATTCATAATGGTGTTTGTTCTTCACTCATTGCCATTTTCTCTCTCTCTCAGGACTGTTGAAGGATCTCATCAATATTCACTTCTCAAAATAAAAGCTCTTATCTATTTATTTATGCAGGAGCAATCAGGCACCAAAGGCTTGTGTGTGTGCTTGACTTCATGCATTAGTGTCTGTACGTGTGTGTGTGTGTGTGTGTGTGTGTGTGTGTGTGTGTGTCCCATCCGGTACCAGCGTTTTTTCCCAGTTTGTGTTCTTCCATTGACTTTTCATTAAGTGATGTATTGGTCTGAAGTAGGGAACTGTCAGCGGGCTGGAGTAGGGCCAGACACAGATACAGACATAGACACAGATAGAGACACAGATACAGACATAGACACAGATAGACACACAGATAGAGACACACACACACACACACACACACACACACACACACACACACACACACACACACACACACACACACACACACACACACACACACACACACACACACACACACACACACACACACACACACACACACACACACAGACACACACACACACACATTGCCCTTCTCTCATTATTCCCTCAACATTTCCAGACTAAAGAGGGAATAATTCCGTCTAACCAACCAACTCCTCCTCATTGTTTACATTCAAAACAACCCCCCCCCCCACAAACAGACAGGAGAAAACTGATGGATCAATAACGGAGGGGAGAAAAATAAAAATATTCCAAAACATGCTGTTTGTAACAAGGCACTAAAAGTAATACTGCAAAAATGTGGCAAAGAAGTTTAACTGTATGTCCTGAATACAAAGTGTTATGTTTGGGGCAAATCCAACACAACTCATCACTGAGTACTCATCACTCTTCATTTTTTCAAGAATGGCTGCATCATGTTATGGGTGTTATGGGTGTGCTTGTAATTATTAAGGACTGGAGAGCCGACACCACGACGGCCCTCAAAGAACTACACTGGACTCTATGTAAACTGGAAACCAAATATCCCGAGGCTGCAGTTATTGTAGCTGGGGATTTTAACAAAGCAAATCTGAGGAAAACTCTACTGAAGTGCTACCAACACATTGACTGTAGTGAGAAAACATTGGACCACTGCTACTCCGTCTTCCAGGATGCCTACAAGGCCCCCCCCCCCCCCCCCCCCCATCTTCCCTTCGGGAAATCTGATCATGACTCCATTTTGTTCCTCTCTTCCTATAGGCAGAAAGTCAAACAGGAAGTACTCATGCTAAGGTCTATTCAACACTGGTCTGACCAATCAGAATCCATGCTTCCAAGATTGTTTTGATCACGCAGACTGGGATATGTTCCGGGTAGCCTCTGAGAATAACATTGATGAATACACAGATACGGTGACTGAGTTTATCAGGAAGTGTATAGGAGATGTTGTACCCACTGTGACTATTACAACCAAACTAGAAACCGTGAATAGATGGCAACATTTCCGCAAAACCGAAAGCGCGAACCACCGCATTTAACCTTGACAAGGAGACTGGGAATATGGCCGAATACAAACAGTGTTCCCTCTGTAAGGCGATCAAACAGGTAAAACGACTGTATAGAGAAAAAGTGGAGTTGCAATTCAGACTACGTATGTGGCAGGGACTACAGAGAATCACAGATTACAAAAAGAAAACCAGCCCTGTCGCCGACCAGCTGGCTGGAGTGTTTACGGACATATTCAATCTCTACCTATCCTAGTCTGCTGTCTCCACTTGCTTCAAGATGGCCACCATTGTTCCTGTACCCAAGAAATCAAAGGTTACGGAAATACATGAGTATTGCCCCGTAGTGCTCACTTCCATCACCATGAAGTGCTTTGAGAGGCTAGTTAAGGATCATATCACCTCCACCTGACATCCTCTTTGTCACGCCTTGGTCATTGTATCTTGTGTTTTTGTTATATGTTTGGGTAGGCCAGGGTGTGACATGGGTTTATATGTTGTATTTCGTATTGGGGTTTGTATTAATTGGGAGTGTGTATTATTAGGGGTGTGTCTAGTTAGGCTTGGCTGCCTGAGGCGATTCCTAATTGGAGTCAGCTGATTCTCGTTGTCTCGGATTGGGAACCGTATTTAGGCAGCCTGAGTGCGCGTTGTATTTCGTGGGTGATTGTACCTGTCTTTGTGTTAGGCTGTAATTAGTTTCACTCGTTTGTTGTTTTTGTATTTTCAGTTATTTCATGTACCGCATATTCTTCATTAAAAGTCATGAGTAACCTACACGCTGCATTTCGGTCTGACTCTCTTCAAACAACAGACGGACTTCATTACAGAATCACCCACCACCATTCACAGACCGAGCAGCGTGTGAACTGGCAGGATCTAAAGGAGGACGCTATGGACGGCAGAAGCAGGGATTATACAACGTGGGAAGAAATCGACAGGTGGGCGGCCGACCCAGAGCGAGTGCAGGAGCCCGCCTGGGATTCCCTACAGCAATGCGAAGAGGGCTATACACGTATGGAATCGAGAAGGAAAGCATTGCTATACAGAGCGAAAACTGAAGGTAACAGGGGAAAGCGCAGAGAGAGAGTGGCTGAGTCAGGAAACAGACCTGAGCCTACTCTCCCTGTTAATCGTGAAGAGCAGTTGCAATGGGAGAGAATGCATCATTTGGAGATTTGGACATGGGAGGAGGAATTAGACGGTCAAGGACCCTGGGAGCAGCCGGGAGAATATCGCCATCCCAAGGAGGAAATAGAGGCAGCTAAAGCGGAGAGGCGCATGTATGAGGAGGCAGCACGGCGACGCGGTTGGAAACCGGAAAGTCACCCCCCAAAAAATATTGGGAGGAGGCTAAAAGGGAGAATAGTTATGCCAGGTAGGAAACCTGCGCATACTCCCTGTGCTCACCGTTGGGCTAGAGAGACCGGGCAGGCACCGTGTTATGCTATGGAGCGCACGGTGTTTCCAGTGCGGGTGCAGAGCCAGCTGCGACACATACCAGCCCTTCCTATTGGCCGGGCTAGAGTGGGCATCGAGCCAGGTAAGCTTGGGCAGGCTCGGTGCTCTAGAGCTCCAGTGCGCCTGCACGGTCCGGTCTATCCAGAGCCACCTCTACACACCAGTCCTCCGGTAGCAGCTCCCCGCACCAGGCTTCCTGTGCGTGTCCTCGCGCCAGTACCACCAGTTCCAGCACCACGCACCAGGCCTCCAGTGCGCCTAGCCTGCTCAGCGCAGCCAGTGCTTTTCTCCCCTCCTGCGCTGCCGGAGTCTCCTGTCTGCCCAGCGCCGCCAGTCGGCCCAGCGTCACCAGTCTGCCAGGATCCACCGGAGTCACCAGTCTGCCAGGATCCGCCAGAAGTGCCAGTCTGCCAAGATCTTCTAGATCGGCCAGACAACCTTAATCATCCAGGTCCACCAGCCAGCCAGGATTTACCGGAGCCTACTACCTGCCTGAGCTTCCTCTCAGTACTAGGCTTCCTCTCAGTACTAGGCTTCCTCTCTGTACTGGGATTCCTCTCTGTACTGGGCTCCCTCTCAGTACCGGGCTGCCCCTCTGTCCCGGGCTGCCCCTCTGTCCCGAGATGCCCCTCTGTCCCGAGATGCCCCTCTGTCCCGAGATGCCCCTCTGTCCCGAGATGCCCCTCTGTCCCGAGCTGCCCCTCTGTCCCGAGCTGCCCCTCTGTCCCGAGCTGCCCCTCTGTCCCGAGCTGCCCTTCTGTCCCGAGCTGCCCCTCTGTCCCGAGCTGCCCCTCTGTCCCGAGCTGCCCCCCTGTCCCGAGCTGCCCCTCTGTCCCGAGCTGCCCCTCTGTCCCGAGCTGCCCCTCTGTCCCGAGCTGCCCCCAGTTATTATGTGGGGATCAGGGTGAGGACTATTAGGCCATGGTCGGCGGAGAAGGTGGATTATCCTAGGACGCGAAGGGGAGGAACTAGGAAATTTATGGAGTGGGGTCCACGTCCCGAGCCAGAACCGCCACCATGGACAGACGCCCACCCGGACCCTCCCTATGCTCTTGAGGTGCGTCCCGGAGTCCGCAGCTTAGGGGGGGGTTCTGTCACGCCTTGGTCATTGTATCTTGTGTTTTTGTTATATGTTTGGGTAGGCCAGGGTGTGACATGGGTTTATATGTTGTATTTCGTATTGGGGTTTGTATTAATTGGGAGTGTGTATTATTAGGGGTGTGTCTAGTTAGGCTTTATTACATTACATTATTATTAATTGCTGCCCTGAGGCGATTCCTAATTGGAGTCAGCTGATTCTCGTTGTCTCGGATTGGGAACCGTATTTAGGCAGCCTGAGTGCGTGTTGTATTTCGTGGGTGATTGTACCTGTCTCTGTGTTAGGCTGTAATTAGTTTCACTCGTTTGTTGTTTTTGTATTTTCAGTTATTTCATGTACCGCATATTCTTCATTAAAAGTCATGAGTAACCTACACGCTGCATTTCGGTCTGACTCTCTTCAAACAACAGACGGACTTCATTACAAACATGTTGTATTTTGCTTTCGGTTTTGTCAAAACAGCTGAAAATAGAAAAAATTAATAAAAATAGAAACATGTTGGTGATGGAAAATATATTTCCAGTTTAGACAATTATTATTATTTTTATTCTTTAAAGGGTGTTATTCATTTAAAAATCCCATCCATGGTATACCCTCATATATCCTACATTTATACAGATGAGTGTATCGTACTGCACCAGATAACATGTGTTGCTGGAGGGGACAGCAGTAGTAGTGTAGTGATGGACAGGGGACAGCAGTAGTAGTGTAGTGATGGACAGGGGACAGCAGTAGTAGTGTAGTGATGGACAGGGGACAGCAGTAGTAGTGTAGTGATGGACAGGGGACAGCAGTAGTAGTGTAGTGATGGACAGGGGACAGCAGTAGTAGTGTAGTGATGGACAGGGGACAGCAGTAGTAGTGTAGTGATGGACAGGGGACAGCAGTAGTAGTGTAGTGATGGACAGGGGACAGCAGTAGTAGTGTAGTGATGGACAGGGGACAGCAGTAGTAGTGTAGTGATGGACAGGGGACAGCAGTAGTAGTGTAGTGATGGACAGGGGACAGCAGTAGTAGTGTAGTGATGGACAGGGGACAGCAGTAGTAGTGTAGTGATGGACAGGGGACAGCAGTAGTAGTAGTAGTGATGGACAGGGGACAGCAGTAGTAGTGTAGTGATGGACAGGGGACAGCAGTAGTAGTGTAGTGATGGACAGGGGACAGCAGTAGTAGTGTAGTGATGGACAGGGGACAGCAGTAGTAGTGTAGTGATGGACAGGGGACAGCAGTAGTAGTGTAGTGATGGACAGGGGACAGCAGTAGTAGTGTAGTGATGGACAGGGGACAGCAGTAGTAGTGTAGTGATGGACAGGGGACAGCAGTAGTAGTGTAGTGATGGACAGGGGACAGCAGTAGTAGTGTAGTGATGGACAGGGGACAGCAGTAGTAGTGTAGTGATGGACAGGGGACAGCAGTAGTAGTGTAGTGATGGACAGGGGACAGCAGTAGTAGTGTAGTGATGGACAGGGGACAGCAGTAGTAGTGTAGTGATGGACAGGGGACAGCAGTAGTAGTGTAGTGATGGACAGGGGACAGCAGTAGTAGTGTAGTGATGGACAGGGGACAGCAGTAGTAGTGTAGTGATGGACAGGGGACAGCAGTAGTAGTGTAGTGATGGACAGGGGACAGCAGTAGTAGTGTAGTGATGGACAGGGGACAGCAGTAGTAGTGTAGTGATGGACAGGGGACAGCAGTAGTAGTGTAGTGATGGACAGGGGACAGCAGTAGTAGTGTAGTGATGGACAGGGGACAGCAGGAACGGAGCATGAACCTGAGACCTCTGGGGATTCAGGCCATAAAGCCCACTGCCACCTGCACCATACAGGTCCAGAGCTCATGGCAGAGGCAGCTAGCAGAGCATACTGATCCAGAGGCAGCCAGCAGAGCATACTGATCCAGAGGCAGCTAGCAGAGCATACTGATCCAGAGGCAGCTAGCAGAGCATACTGATCCAGAGCATACTGATCCAGAGCATACTGATCCAGAGCATACTGATCCAGAGCATACTGATCCAGAGGCAGCTAGCAGAGCATACTGATCCAGAGCATACTGATCCAGAGGCAGCTAGCAGAGCATACTGATCCAGAGCATACTGATCCAGAGCATACTGATCCAGAGCATACTGATCCAGAGGCAGCTAGCAGAGCATACTGATCCAGAGCATACTGATCCAGAGCATACTGATCCATAGCATACTGATCCAGTGGCAGCTAGCAGAGCATACTGATCCAGAGGCAGCTAGCAGAGCGTACTGATCTAGAGGCAGCTAGCAGAGCACACTGATCCAGAGCATACTGATCTAGAGGCAGCTAGCAGAGCATACTGATCCAGAGCATACTGATCCAGAGGCAGCTAGCAGAGCATACTGATCCAGAGGCAGCTAGCAGAGCATACTGATCCAGAGCATACTGATCCAGAGGCAGCTAGCAGAGCATACTGATCCAGAGGCAGCTAGCAGAACATACTGATCCAGAGCATACTGATCCAGAGCATACTGATCCAGAGCATACTGATCCAGAGGCAGCTAGCAGAGCATACTGATCCAGAGGCAGCTAGCAGAGCATACTGATCCAGAGGCAGCTAGCAGAGCATACTGATCCAGAGGCAGCTAGCAGAGCATACTGATCCAGAGGCAGCTAGCAGAGCATACTGATCCAGAGGCAGCTAGCAGAGCATACTGATCTAGAGGCAGCTAGCAGAGCATACTGATCCAGAGGCAGCTAGCAGAGCCTACTGATCTAGAGGCAGCTAGCAGAGCATACTGATCTAGAGGCAGATAGCAGAGCATACTGATCCAGAGGCAGCTAGCAGAGCCTACTGATCTAGAGGCAGCTAGCAGAGCATACTGATCCAGAGCATACTGATCTAGAGGCAGCTAGCAGAGCATACTGATCTAGAGCATACTGATCCAGAGGCAGCTAGCAGAGCATACTGATCCAGAGGCAGCCAGCAGAGCATACTGATCCAGAGGCAGCTAGCAGAGCATACTGATCCAGAGCATACTGATCCAGAGCATACTGATCCAGAGCATACTGATCCAGAGGCAGCTAGCAGAGCATACTGATCCAGAGGCAGCTAGCAGAGCATACTGATCCAGAGGCAGCTAGCAGAGCATACTGATCCAGAGGCAGCTAGCAGAGCATACTGATCCAGAGCATACTGATCCAGAGCATACTGATCCAGAGCATACTGATCCAGAGGCAGCTAGCAGAGCATACTGATCTAGAGCATACTGATCCAGAGCATACTGATCCAGAGCATACTGATCTAGAGCATACTGATCCAGAGCATACTGATCCAGAGGCAGCTAGCAGAGCATACTGATCCAGAGCATACGGATCCAGAGCATACTGATCCAGAGGCAGCTAGCAGAGCATACTGATCCAGAGCATACTGATCCAGAGCATACTGATCCAGAGCATACTGATCCAGAGCATACTGATCCAGAGGCAGCTAGCAGAGCATACTGATCCAGAGGCAGCTAGCAGAGCATACTGATCCAGAGGCAGCTAGCAGAGCATACTGATCCAGAGGCAGCTAGCAGAGCATACTGATGCAGAGGCAGCTAGCAGAGCATACTGATGCAATACAGCAAGGTGAAAGTTCAGTCTGGAAAGAGACAACACAGTCTGTAGGTCATTAGACAAAACAATAGTTCCTCCAACCACACTGAGATGCAGGAACACATTCATTCTTATATCACATGACGTACATCATTTGTACCTTGTTTAGTTTTTTTGGTCAAAAGTACAACTCTGTTTTCAGACAAGTTTTCGTCCGTCAGAAAAAGGGGATCATTTGTGTGTTTTTTCTGTCAGATAATCATCTCCATTCGTTGTCCTTGTAAGTCTCATTATTTAAAAAGCCTCGGCTCCATCAGAACTACTGTGACACAAAGCCTCAGTGTGTCCAGGGACTTCTACCCTGTTGTACGTCTCGGTTATGTTCCATGTCCAGACCAACATACCTCATGAATAGATACCCAGTACGGTGGTTTATATTAGGAACATAATAGTGTGGATATTGGTTAAAGACCTTAGTGTAAAACCTGTAGAATATCTCATGTACAGGTTGGGTATATACATGAAAGTCAAGATTCCAGCTCAATATGTGTAGGTATTCAAAATCCACATTGAGGAATTGTATCTAGTTGGTTTGATCCCTCAGATAACAGTAGTGACAACAGAACAGACCATAAAGCTGCCCGTGTTGTCTGAGCGCCTGGGGAACAGAGATGCTATGAAAAGAGAATAGCCAGAGAGAGATATTCCTGATTGTGTGCTGCGGTCCAAATGACTCCCTATTCCCTACACAGTGGACTGTTTTTTTTTAACCAGAGTAGTGCCCTACATATGGAACAGGGTGTGGTATGGGACTCTATGGATACTAAAAGCTACCCTCCCGTCTGTACTAAAATAGCAGCAGCAATCATAACGTTATCTGGTGAGTAGATGACTTCTGCTGTGTGAGCAGAGGAGACACGTCTCAAATGGATCCCTATTCTGCTCTAAAGTAGTGTACTATGTAGGGTAAAAGGGTGCCATTTTGGATGTAGACATGGAGC
The DNA here is from genome assembly GCF_021184085.1 of Oncorhynchus gorbuscha. Lineage (NCBI taxonomy): Eukaryota > Metazoa > Chordata > Actinopteri > Salmoniformes > Salmonidae > Oncorhynchus > Oncorhynchus gorbuscha. The sequence continues at coordinate 25,104 of NW_025745910.1, read as the reverse complement.
ACGGACATATGTAGCTAATTGAGATAGTCTGTAGACAGGTGTCTACTGTCTGATCTCTCCTGACAACACCCAGAGAAGATCTTAGGGTAAAAGGGTGCCATTTTGGATGTCCATTCCCACCCCCATCCCTCCCACCTTCCCTTCCTCCCTCCCCAGGTTCCCTCCCCCCTCTTCCCTCCCCCTTCCCTCCCCCAGAGAAGATCCCTCCCCTCCCCCTTCCCTCCCCCTCCCTCCCTCCCTCTCCCTCCCCCCCTCTCTCCCCCTCCCTCCCTCCCTCTCTCCCCCTCCCTCTCTCTCTCTCTCTCTCTCTCCCTCTCTCTCTCTCTCTCCCCTCCCTCCCCCTCCCTCCCTCCCCCCCCCCTCCCCCCCCTCCTTCCCTCCCCTCCCTCCCCCTCCCTCCCACCCCCCTCCCTCCCTCCCCCCCCTCCCCCTCCCTCCCTCCATGTGACCTGCCACTAGACACATCTCTTCTTCAGGTCTGAAGGCTCTTAGTCTCTACTGTAGATTCTGACAGGTCTTAGTCTCTACTGTAGATTCTGACAGGTCTTAGTCTCTACTGTAGATTCTGACAGGTCTTAGTCTCTACTGTAGATTCTGACAGGTCTTAGTCTCTACTGTAGATTCTGACAGGTCTTAGTCTCTACTGTAGATTCTGACAGGTCTTAGTCTCTACTGTAGATTCTGACAGGTCTTAGTCTCTACTGTAGATTCTGACAGGTCTTAGTCTCTACTGTAGATTCTGACAGGTCTTAGTCTCTACTGTAGATTCTGACAGGTCTTAGTCTCTACTGTAGATTCTGACAGGTCTTAGTCTCTACTGTAGATTCTGACAGGTCTTAGTCTCTACTGTAGATTCTGACAGGTCTTAGTCTCTACTGTAGATTCTGACAGGTCTTAGTCTCTACTGTAGATTCTGACAGGTCTTAGTCTCTACTGTAGATTCTGACAGGTCTTAGTCTCTACTGTAGATTCTGACAGGTCTTAGTCTCTACTGTAGATTCTGACAGGTCTTAGTCTCTACTGTAGATTCTGACAGGTCTTAGTCTCTACTGTAGATTCTGACAGGTCTTAGTCTCTACTGTAGATTCTGACAGGTCTTAGTCTCTACTGTAGATTCTGACAGGTCTTAGTCTCTACTGTAGATTCTGACAGGTCTTAGTCCGTGATGTGAGCAATCAGGAACATTTATCAAAGCTTTCTGCTTAATTCTGTCATTCATCACACTGACCAGGAGGACTGCTGGTAAATCAATCTCCCATCACTCAGCGGCTGTGAATCAATCTCCCATCACTCAGCGGCTGTGAATCAAACTCCCATCACTCAGCGGCTGTGAATCAAACTCCCATCACTCAGCGGCTGTGAATCAAACTCCCATCACTCAGCGGCTGTGAATCAAACTCCCATCACTATGAGGTGTCTGATGAGAGACAACAGACACCTCATAGTGGATTCACCCTGACTGAGACATCAGACACCTCATAGTGGATTTACCCTGACAGAGACATCAGACACCTCATAGTGGATTCACCCTGACTGAGACATCAGACACCTCATAGTGGATTCACCCTGACTGAGACATCAGACACCTCATAGTGGATTCACCCTGACTGAGAGACATCAGACACCTCATAGTGGATTCACCCTGACTGAGAGACATCAGACACCTCATAGTGGATTCACCCTGACTGAGAGACAACATCAGACACCTCATAGTGGATTCACCCTGACTGAGAGACAACATCAGACACCTCATAGTGGATTCACCCTGACTGAGAGACATCAGACACCTCATAGTGGATTCACCCTGACTGAGACATCAGACACCTCATAGTGGATTCACCCTGACTGAGAGACATCAGACACCTCATAGTGGATTCACCCTGACTGAGAGACATCAGACACCTCATAGTGGATTCACCCTGACTGAGAGACAACATCAGACACCTCATAGTGGATTCATCCTGACTGAGAGACATCAGACACCACATAGTGGATTCACCCTGACTGAGAGACAACATCAGACACCTCATAGTGGATTCACCCTGACTGAGAGACATCAGACACCTCATAGTGGATTCACCCTGACTGAGAGACACCAGACACCTCATAGTGGATTCACCCTGACTGGGAGACAACATCAGACACCTCATAGTGGATTCACCCTGACTGAGAGACATCAGACACCTCATAGTGGATTCATCCTGACTTAGAGACATCAGACACCTCATAGTGGATTCACCCTGACAGAGACATCAGACACCTCATAGTGGATTCATCCTGACAGAGACATCAGACACCTCATAGTGGATTCATCCTGACAGAGACATCAGACACCTCATAGTGGATTCACCCTGACAGAGACATCAGACACCTCATAGTGGATTCACCCTGACTGAGAGACAACATCAGACACCTCATAGTGGATACACCCTGACAGAGACATCAGACACCTCATAGTGGATTCACCCTGACTGAGAGACATCAGACACCTCATAGTGGATTCACCCTGACTGAGAGACAACATCAGACACCTCATAGTGGATACACCCTGACAGAGACATCAGACACCTCATAGTGGATTCACCCTGACTGAGAGACATCAGACACCTCATAGTGGATTCACCCTGACTGAGAGACATCAGACACCTCATAGTGGATTTACCCTGACTGAGAGACAACATCAGACACCTCATAGTGGATTCACCCTGACTGAGAGACATCAGACACCACATAGCGGATTCACCCTGACTGAGAGACACCAGACACCTCATAGTGGATTCACCCTGACAGAGACATCAGACACCTCATAGTGGATTCACCCTGACTGAGACATCAGACACCACATCACTGCTCTGATTGAAAAAAAAGTTGGCGTTCCAATTCATCCCAAAGGTGTTCAATGGGGTTTAGGTCAGGGTTCTGTGCAGGTTAGTCAAGTTCTTCCACACCGTTCTCGACAAACCATTTCTGTTTTCTCTCTTTGTGCACGTGGGCATTATCATGCTGAAACAGGAAAGGGCCTTCCCCGAACTGTTGCCACCAAGTTCAAAGCACAGAATCATCTAGAATGTCATTGTATGCTGTAGCGTTAAGATTTCCCTTCACTGGAACTAAGGGGCTTAGCCCAACCATGAAAAACAGCCAGATGGTGAAGTGTGATTCGTCACTCCAGAGAACTATTTTCCACACTTCCTGAGTGCGATGGCTGTGAGCTTTACACCACTCCAGGCTTTTGTGTGCTGCTCGGCCATGGAAACCCATTTCATGAAGCTCCCGACGAACTGTTCTTGTGCTGACGTTGCTTCCAGAGGCAGTTTGGAACTCGGTAGTGAGTGTTACAACTGAGAACAGACCATTTTGACACGCTACACACTTCAGCACTCTGCGGTCCCGTTCTGTGAGCTGGTGTGGCCTATCACTTCTCAGCTGAGCCCTTATTGCTGCTAGACATTTCCCCTGCACAACAACAGCACTTACAGTTGACCGCTCTAGCAGGGCAGACATTTGGAAAGGGAGCATCCTATGATGGTGCCACTTTGAAAGTCACAGCGGGCCTCCCGAGTGGCGCAGCAGTCTAAGGCACTGCGTCTCAGTGGCATCACTACAAATCCAGGTTCGATCCCGGGCCGTATCACAACCGGCCGTGATCAAGAGTCCAATAATAAACAGATTAATGTGTTCTCAATCCACAGAACAACTCAACCGCACAGAACAACTCAACCCATAGAACTCAACCCACAGAACAACTAAACCACACAGAACAACTCAACCCATAGAACTCAACCCATAGAACTCATCCCACAGAACAACTCAACCCACAGAAGAACTCAACCCACAGAACTAAACAACCACACAGAACAACTCAACCACACAGAACAACTCAACCCACAGAAGAACTCAACCCACAGAACAACTCAACCCACAGAAGAACTCAACCCACAGAAGAACTCAACCCATAGAACAACTCAACCCATAGAACAACTCAACCCATAGAACAACTCAACCCATAGAACAACTCAACCCACAGAACTAAACAACCACACAGAACAACTCAACCACACAGAACAACTCAACCCACAGAACAACTCAGCCACACAGAACAACTCAACCCATAGAACAACTCAACCCATAGAACAACTCAACCCATAGAACAACTCAACCCATAGAACAACTCAACCCATAGAACAACTCAACCCATAGAACAACTCAACCCACAGAACAACTCAACCCACAGAATAACTCAACTAAATCACCAATATAACACTTGACTGGGAGGTATGGAAGGAGGGAGGGAGGTATGGAAGGAGGGAGGTACGGAAGGAGGAAGGAGGGAGGTATGGAAGGAGTGAGGGAGGTATGGAAGGAGGGAGGGAGGGAGGTACGGAAGGAGGGAGGGAGGTATGGAAGGGGGAAGGAGGGAGGTATGGAAGGAGGGAGGGAGGGAGGTATGGAAGGAGGAAGGAGAGAGGTATGGAAGGAGTGAGGGAGTTATGGAAGGAGTGAGGGAGGTATGGAAGGAGTGAGGGAGAATTGGATGGAAGGAGGGACGGAGGTATGGAAGGAGGGAGGGAGGGAGAGAGAGAGGGAGTTATGGATGGATGGAGGGAGGGAGGGAGGGAGGGAGGTGTGGATGGAGGGAGGGCGATATGGATGGATGGAGGGAGGGAGGGAGGTGTGGATGGAGAGTGGGCGGGAGGTATGGAAGGAGGGAGGGAGGTATGGATGGAGGGAGGGAGGGAGGTGTGGATGGAGAGTGGGCGGGAGGTATGGATGGATGGAAGGAGGGAGGGAGGGCGATATGGATGGATGGAGGGAGGGAGGGAGGTGTGGATGGAGGGCGGTAGGGAGGTATGGAAGGAGGGAGGTATGGAATGAGGGAAGAAGGTATGGTAGGATGAGGGAGGGAGTTATGGATGGAGGGCGGTAGGGAGGTATGGAAGGAGGGAGGGAGGGAGGTATGGAGGGAGGGAGGTATGGATGGAGGGAGGGATGGAGGGAGGGAGGGAGATATGGATGGAGGGAGGGAGGTATGGATGGAGGGAGGGAGGGAGATATGGATGGAGGGAGGGAGGTATGGATGGAGGGACGGAGGGACGGAGGGATG
>NW_025745910.1:0-10000 GCF_021184085.1 Oncorhynchus gorbuscha | reverse complement strand
GACAGCAACACACCAGGTGAAGGAGACACAGCAACACACCAGGTGAAGGAGACACAGCAACACACCAGGTGAAGGAGACACAGCAACACACCAGGTGAAGGAGACACAGCAACACACCAGGTGAAGGAGACACAGCAACACACCAGGTGAAGGAGACACAGCAACACACCAGGTGAAGGAGAGGAGACACAGCAACACACCAGGTGAAGGAGAGGAGACACAGCAACACACCAGGTGAAGGAGAGGAGACACAGCAACACACCAGGTGAAGGAGAGGAGACACAGCAACACACCAGGTGAAGGAGAGGAGACACAGCAACACACCAGGTGAAGGAGAGGAGACACAGCAACACACCAGGTGAAGGAGACACAGCAACACACCAGGTGAAGGAGACACAGCAACACACCAGGTGAAGGAGACACAGCAACACACCAGGTGAAGGAGACACAGCAACACACCAGGTGAAGGAGACACAGCAACACACCAGGTGAAGGAGACACAGCAACACACCAGGTGAAGGAGACACAGCAACACACCAGGTGAAGGAGACACAGCAACACACCAGGTGAAGGAGACACAGCAACACACCAGGTGAAGGAGACACAGCAACACACCAGGTGAAGGAGACACAGCAACACACCAGGTGAAGGATAAGAGGTAAACATATGGAACCAGAAGTAATAATACGCACAAAGTCAATCCAAGAATTTTAGATTCAGGAAATACGCCACAAGACTGGGAGCTCTACTGGAAAAGTTAGAAAACACTAGTTTGGTGTTTTAAATCTGGGCTGGGTAAACTGGTGCAGAATCAGATTACTTCCTCTGTAGGATTTAAATGTTTAACACTGATTTATGTTTCTGATCATGTGTCAGTTGAACCCATGTTTGACAGGTGAGAACAGGGGTCAATCCCCCCCGGCAGTAAGGACAGGACAGGTGAGAACAGGGGTCAATCCCCCCGGCAGTAAGGACAGGACAGGTGAGAACAGGGGTCAATCCCCCCCGGCAGTAAGGACAGGACAGGTGAGAACAGGGGTCAATCCCCCCGGCAGTAAGGACAGGCTTTACAACAGTTGAACCCATGTTTGACAGCTGAGAACAGGGGTCAATCCCCCCGGCAGTAAGGACAGGACAGGTGAGAACAGGGGTCAATCCCCCCGGCAGTAAGGACAGGACAGGTGAGAACAGGGGTCAATCCCCCGGCAAAAAGGACAGGCTTTACAACAGTTGAACCCATGTTTGACAGCTGAGAACAGGGGTCAATCCCCCCGGCAGTAAGGACAGGACAGGTGAGAACAGGGGTCAATCCCCCCGGCAGTAAGGACAGGACAGGTGAGAACAGGGGTCAATCCCCCCCGGCAGTAAGGACAGGACAGGTGAGAACAGGGGTCAATCCCCCCGGCAGTAAGGACTGGCTTTACAACAGTTGAACCCATGTTTAACAGGTGAGAACAGGGGTCAATCCCCTCCGGCAGTAAGGACAGGACAGGTGCGAACAGGGGTCAATCCCCCCCGGCAGTAAGGACAGGACAGGTGAGAACAGGGGTCAATCCCCCGGCAGTAAGGACAGGCTTTACAACAGTTGAACCCATGTTTGACAGGTGAGAACAGGGGTCAATCCCCCCCCGGCAGTAAGGACAGGACAGGTGAGAACAGGGGTCAATCCCCCGGCAGTAAGGACAGGCTTTACAACAGTTGAACCCATGTTTGACAGTTGAGTACAGGGGTCAATTCCTCCCTGGCAGTAAGGACAGGCTTTACAACAGTTGAACCCATGTTTAACAGGTGAGAACAGGGGTCAATCCCCCCACCCGGCAGTAAGGACAGGACAGGTGAGAACAGGGGTCAATCCCCCCCGGCAGTAAGGACAGGACAGGTGAGAACAGGGGTCAATCCCCCCCTGCAGTAAGGACAGGACAGGTGAGAACAGGGGTCAATCCCCCGGCAGTAAGGACAGGCTTTACAACAGTTGAACCCATGTTTGACAGGTGAGAACAGGGGTCAATCCCCCCCGGCAGTAAGGACAGGACAGGTGAGAACAGGGGTCAATCCCCCGGCAGTAAGGACAGGACAGGTGAGAACAGGGGTCAATCCCCCGGCAGTAAGGACAGGACAGGTGAGAACAGGGGTCAATCCCCCCGGCAGTAAGGACAGGACAGGTGAGAACAGGGGTCAATCCCCCCGGCAGTAAGGACAGGACAGGTGAGAACAGGGGTCAATCCCCCGGCAGTAAGGACAGGCTTCACAACAGTTGAACCCATGTTTGACAGGTGAGAACAGGGGTCAATCCCCCGGAAGTAAGGACAGGCTTCACAACAGTTGAACCCATGTTTGACAGGTGAGAACAGGGGTCAATCCCCCCCGGCAGTAAGGACAGGCTTCACAACATGAATGGGATGGGAAAGAGTGGTCTCAGCGTTGAATGTCATTCTGCCTGACGGTTGTGATGTCATCACCATCCGTTAACGTCATTCTGCCTGACGGTTGTGATGTCATCACCATCCGTTGAACGTCATTCTGCCTGACGGTTGTGATGTCATCACCATCCGTTGAACGTCATTCTGCCTGACAGTTGTGATGTCATCATGATCCGTGACATCTCATGATACAACAAAGCTGCTTAATACTCTTATACTTTACTTTCTTCAAAACAGTCATTCAACATCGTGTAAAAAAAATAAGTAAAAAAAATAATAATAATTGCATTACTACCCACAATCCTCTAAAAAAAACAGAACCATGTGACGAGATAGGAAGTGCAAAAGAGAAGACAACCAGACTTCCAATGAGTTCCAATCAATTTTCTCCATCTTGGTACAAAAAATATGCTTCCATTTTGAGCAACATATTTAAGTTTATTCGTAATTGTTTTGGTAAAATGAAGTGAACATTTTTTTTTTTAAATAACATGCATTCATTTTTATTAAGTATATGTGCGTATGTATGTATATATTTTTGGTTTGTTGTCAATTTCAATTCAAAAATAATAATTATTTGCAGTGTGGTGGAGGGTGTAAAATACCAATTAAAAATGTACAATTTTACTGCACCAGAAGTCAGGGGTTTAATTCCTGTCCCACTTTCAGTCCCGTTTCTAATCTGTCTCAATAAAGCAATGACAAATATGAAGTTGGAATTCCACAGAAATAAATCTTCTCCATAGACCCTGTCGTGAGTCAGTATTTAGGCTGGAAACCATAGTCTGCAAAAACACATACATTTGGAATTCCACAGAAATAAATATTCTCCATAGACCCTGTCGTGAGTCAGTATTTAGGCTGGAAACCACAGTCTGCAAAAACACATACAATTGCTGCTTTATACACTGAAATCCCAACCAGCGTTTTCACAACGCTCTCTTAAAAAACACCAGTACTCAGGTTGAAGAACCTCTTCGGCTGTTTCAGAGTAGTTCTATTCTGTACTGCCATTTTCATTACGCAATAATGGTCTTTCAGTAGTACACACACACACACACAGAGAGCTGTCAAAGGTTGTGTAAAATGTAATGTTCCTGGCAAACGGCCCACTGCTGCCCATGGCACAGCTAACTTCAAACCAGGATAGTTAGTGTGTGTGTGTGTGTGTGTGTGTGTGTGTGTGTGTGTGGATAGTTAGTGTGTGTGTGTGTGTGTGTGTGTGTGTGTGTGTGTGTGTGTGTGTGTGTGTGTGTGTGTGTGTGTGTGTGTGTGTGTGTGTGTGTGTGTGTGTGTCCCAGTAAGGGAATGTGAAACCCACCAATGACAGAGAAGCTCCTCTCTGCTCTCAGCTCCACTGGTTTCATCCTACAGCCATCTGGAGACAGACAACAGTATCCACACAGCAAACTGAAGAGGTGACACTTCTCTCCATCATTAAAGATGACAAGATCACACAGACAGACTCTTTAATTACAAATCTCTGTGAAGATTTAAACCAATATATTTCCCTGCACCAGCGACATCTGTTAAATGTGTGTATGTGACCATTAGAATTTGATTTGATTTATTTTAAACTTGGCAAGCAGACTTCAGATGGGACTGTCAGATAACAACGCTTTGGAGTGTGTTTTGTGTACGGTCGACTAAATCTCTCTGGTAGTTTAATCCTCCTTCCTTCCTCCTTCCTCCTTCACAGTGTTAACCAGCCCAGTGTCTTCTGTAGACAGTGTTAACCAGCCCAGTGTCTTCTGTAGACAGTGTTAACCAGCCCAGTGTCTGCTGTAGACAGTGTTAACCAGCCCAGTGTCTGCTGTAGACAGTGTTAACCAGCCCAGTGTCTGCTGTAGACAGTGTTAACCAGCCCAGTGTCTGCTGTAGACAGTGTTAACCAGCCCAGTGTCTGCTGTAGACAGTGTTAACCAGCCCAGCCCAGTGTCTGCTGTAGACAGTGTTAACCAGCCCAGTGTCTGCTGTAGACAGTGTTAACCAGCCCAGTGTCTGCTGTAGACAGTGTTAACCAGCCCAGTGTCTGCTGTAGACAGTGTTAACCAGCCCAGTGTCTGCTGTAGACAGTGTTAACCAGCCCAGCCCAGTGTCTGCTGTAGACAGTGTTAACCAGCCCAGCCCAGTGTCTGCTGTAGACAGTGTTAACCCAGCCCAGTGTCTGCTGTAGACAGTGTTAACCAGCCCAGTGTCTTCTGTAGACAGTGTTAACCAGCCCAGTGTCTCCTGTAGACAGTGTTAACCAGCCCAGTGTCTCCTGTAGACAGTGTTAACCAGCCCAGTGTCTGCTGTAGACAGTGTTAACCCAGCCCAGTGTCTGCTGTAGACAGTGTTAACCAGCCCAGTGTCTGCTGTAGACAGTGTTAACCAGCCCAGCCCAGTGTCTGCTGTAGACAGTGTTAACCAGCCCAGCCCAGTGTCTGCTGTAGACAGTGTTAACCAGCCCAGTGTGTCTGCTGTAGACAGTGTTAACCAGCCCAGCCCAGTGTCTGCTGTAGACAGTGTTAACCCAGCCCAGTGTCTGCTGTAGACAGTGTTAACCAGCCCCAGTGTCTCCTGTAGACAGTGTTAACCAGCCCAGCCCAGTGTCTGCTGTAGACAGTGTTAACCAGCCCAGTGTCTGCTGTAGACAGTGTCTGCTGTAGACAGTGTTAACCAGCCCAGTGTCTGCTGTAGACAGTGTTAACCAGCCCAGTGTCTGCTGTAGACAGTGTTAACCAGCCCAGTGTCTGCTGTAGACAGTGTTAACCAGCCCAGTGTCTGCTGTAGACAGTGTTAACCCAGCCCAGTGTCTGCTGTAGACAGTGTTAACCAGCCCAGTGTCTGCTGTAGACAGTGTTAACCCAGCCCAGTGTCTGCTGTAGACAGTGTTAACCAGCCCAGTGTCTGCTGTAGACAGTGTTAACCAGCCCAGTGTCTGCTGTAGACAGTGTTAACCAGCCCAGTGTCTGCTGTAGACAGTGTTAACCAGCCCAGTGTCTGCTGTAGACAGTGTTAACCAGCCCAGCCCAGTGTCTGCTGTAGACAGTGTTAACCAGCCCAGCCCAGTGTCTGCTGTAGACAGTGTTAACCAGCCCAGTGTCTGCTGTAGACAGTGTTAACCAGCCCAGCCCAGTGTCTGCTGTAGACAGTGTTAACCAGCCCAGTGTCTGCTGTAGACAGTGTTAACCCAGCCCAGTGTCTGCTGTAGACAGTGTTAACCAGCCCAGTGTCTGCTGTAGACAGTGTTAACCCAGCCCAGTGTCTGCTGTAGACAGTGTTAACCAGCCCAGTGTCTCCTGTAGACAGTGTTAACCAGCCCAGTGTCTCCTGTAGACAGTGTTAACCAGCCCAGTGTCTCCTGTAGACAGTGTTAACCAGCCCAGTGTCTGCTGTAGACAGTGTTAACCAGCCCAGTGTCTGCTGTAGACAGTGTTAACCAGCCCAGTGTCTGCTGTAGACAGTGTTAACCAGCCCAGTGTCTGCTGTAGACAGTGTTAACCAGCCCAGTGTCTGCTGTAGACAGTGTTAACCAGCCCAGTGTCTGCTGTAGACAGTGTTAACCAGCCCAGTGTCTGCTGTAGACAGTGTTAACCAGCCCAGTGTCTGCTGTAGACAGTGTTAACCAGCCCAGTGTCTGCTGTAGACAGTGTTAACCAGCCCAGTGTCTGCTGTAGACAGTGTTAACCCAGCCCAGTGTCTGCTGTAGACAGTGTTAACCAGCCCAGTGTCTCCTGTAGACAGTGTTAACCCAGCCCAGTGTCTCCTGTAGACAGTGTTAACCAGCCCAGTGTCTCCTGTAGACAGTGTTAACCAGCCCAGTGTCTCCTGTAGACAGTGTTAACCCAGCCCAGTGTCTCCTGTAGACAGTGTTAACCAGCCCAGTGTCTCCTGTAGACAGTGTTAACCCAGCCCAGTGTCTCCTGTAGACAGTGTTAACCAGCCCAGTGTCTCCTGTAGACAGTGTTAACCCAGCCCAGTGTCTGCTGTAGACAGTGTTAACCAGCCCAGCCCAGTGTCTGCTGTAGACAGTGTTAACCAGCCCAGTGTCTGCTGTAGACAGTGTTAACCAGCCCAGTGTCTGCTGTAGACAGTGTTAACCAGCCCAGTGTCTGCTGTAGACAGTGTTAACCAGCCCAGTGTCTGCTGTAGACAGTGTTAACCAGCCCAGTGTCTGCTGTAGACAGTGTTAACCAGCCCAGTGTCTGCTGTAGACAGTGTTAACCAGCCCAGTGTCTGCTGTAGACAGTGTTAACCAGCCCAGTGTCTGCTGTAGACAGTGTTAACCAGCCCAGTGTCTGCTGTAGACAGTGTTAACCAGCCCAGTGTCTGCTGTAGACAGTGTTAACCAGCCCAGTGTCTGCTGTAGACAGTGTTAACCAGCCCAGTGTCTGCTGTAGACAGTGTTAACCAGCCCAGTGTCTGCTGTAGACAGTGTTAACCCAGCCCAGTGTCTCCTGTAGACAGTGTTAACCAGCCCAGTGTCTCCTGTAGACAGTGTTAACCCAGCCCAGTGTCTCCTGTAGACAGTGTTAACCCAGCACAGTGTCTCCTGTAGACAGTGTTAACCAGCCCAGTGTCTCCTGTAGACAGTGTTAACCCAGCCCAGTGTCTCCTGTAGACAGTGTTAACCAGCCCAGTGTCTCCTGTAGACAGTGTTAACCCAGCCCAGTGTCTCCTGTAGACAGTGTTAACCAGCCCAGTGTCTCCTGTAGACAGTGTTAACCCAGCCCAGTGTCTTCTGTAGACAGTGTTAACCCAGCCCAGCCCAGTGTCTGCTGTAGACAGTGTTAACCAGCCCAGTGTCTGCTGTAGACAGTGTTAACCAGCCCAGTGTCTTCTGTAGACAGTGTTAACCAGCCCAGTGTCTGCTGTAGACAGTGTTAACCAGCCCAGCCCAGTGTCTCCTGTAGACAGTGTTAACCCAGCCCAGCCCAGTGTCTGCTGTAGACAGTGTTAACCAGCCCAGTGTCTGCTGTAGACAGTGTTAACCAGCCCAGTGTCTGCTGTAGACAGTGTTAACCAGCCCAGTGTCTGCTGTAGACAGTGTTAACCAGCCCAGTGTCTGCTGTAGACAGTGTTAACCAGCCCAGTGTCTGCTGTAGACAGTGTTAACCAGCCCAGTGTCTGCTGTAGACAGTGTTAACCAGCCCAGTGTCTGCTGTAGACAGTGTTAACCAGCCCAGTGTCTGCTGTAGACAGTGTTAACCAGCCCAGTGTCTCCTGTAGACAGTGTTAACCAGCCCAGTGTCTGCTGTAGACAGTGTTAACCCAGCCCAGTGTCTCCTGTAGACAGTGTTAACCAGCCCAGCCCAGTGTCTGCTGTAGACAGTGTTAACCAGCCCAGTGTCTGCTGTAGACAGTGTTAACCAGCCCAGTGTCTTCTGTAGACAGTGTTAACCAGCCCAGCCCAGTGTCTCCTGTAGACAGTGTTAACCCAGCCCAGCCCAGTGTCTCCTGTAGACAGTGTTAACCCAGCCCAGCCCAGTGTCTCCTGTAGACAGTGTTAACCAGCCCAGCCCAGTGTCTGCTGTAGACAGTGTTAACCAGCCCAGTGTCTGCTGTAGACAGTGTTAACCAGCCCAGTGTCTCCTGTAGACAGTGTTAACCAGCCCAGTGTCTCCTGTAGACAGTGTTAACCCAGCCCTCCTCTCCTACCTTTCAATCTTCCTTTTGTTTTACAGCTTTCACTTAGAATGATTGAGGTGAAACAGGTCCAATCATCTGTCCCGCTGACTTGGAGGAGATAGTGTTAAACCATCCCAGATTAAACACACAGCCGTTTAGCATTGAGTTTTATTCAGATGAGAGAGAAGCAGCCACTAATGCTTCCTCTAAAGCACATTAGCATTTTGATAAGAGACTTTCCTCAGTCCCGGAGATGAGAGAGAAGCAGCCACTAATGCTTCCTCTAAAGCACATTAGCATTTTGATAAGAGACTTTCCTCAGTCCCGGAGATGAGAGAGAAGCAGCCACTAATGCTTCCTCTAAAGCACATTAGCATTTTGATAAGAGACTTTCCTCAGTCCCGGAGATGAGAGAGAAGCAGCCACTAATGCTTCCTCTAAAGCACATTAGCATTTTGATAAGAGACTTTCCCTCAGTCCCGGAGATGAGAGAGAAGCAGCCACTAATGCTTCCTCTAAAGCACATTAGCATTTTGATAAGAGACTTTCCCTCAGTCCCGGAGATGAGAGAGAAGCAGCCACTAATGCTTCCTCTAAAGCACATTAGCATTTTGATAAGAGACTTTCCCTCAGTCCCGGAGATGAGAGAGAAGCAGCCACTAATGCTTCCTCTAAAGCACATTAGCATTTTGATAAGAGACTTTCCTCAGTCCCGGAGATGAGAGAGAAGCAGCCACTAATGCTTCCTCTAAAGCACATTAGCATTTTGATAAGAGACTTTCCTCAGTCCCGGAGATGAGAAGACAGCCACTAATGCTTCCTCTAAAGCACATTAGAATTTTGATAAGAGACTTTCCTCAGTCCCGGAGATGAGAGAGAAGCAGCCACTAATGCTTCCTCTAAAGCACATTAGCATTTTGATAAGAGACTTTCCCTCAGTCCCGGAGATGAGAGAGAAGCAGCCACTAATGCTTCCTCAAAAGCACATTAGCATTTTGATGAGAGTCCCGGAGATGAGAGAGAAGCAGCCACTAATGCTTCCTCTAAAGCACATTAGCATTTTGATAAAAGACTTTCCCTCAGTCCCGGAGATGAGAGAGAAGCAGCCACTAATGCTTCCTCTAAAGCACATTAGCATTTTGATAAGAGACTTTCCTCAGTCCCGGAGATGAGAGAGAAGCAGCCACTAATGCTTCCTCTAAAGCACATTAGCATTTTGATAAGAGACTTTCCCTCAGTCCCGGAGATGAGAGAGAAGCAGCCACTAATGCTTCCTCTAAAGCACATTAGCAGAGACAGAATGGAAGAGCGTGAACACAGCATGTGAACAGTCAGCGTTTAGAGAGGAGGAGGAGGGGAGGAAGAGAGAGGAGAGAGAGAGAGATGGAGAGAGAGAGAGAGACAGAGAGAGAGAGAGAGAGAGAGGAGAGAGGAGAGAGAGAGAGAGGAGGAGAGAGAGAGAGAGAGAGAGAGAGAGAGAGAGAGAGAGAGAGAGAGAGAGAGAGAGAGAGAGAGAGAGAGAGAGAGAAGAGCGAGAGAGAAGAGCGAGAGAGAAGAGCGAGAGAGAAGAGCGAGAGAGAAGAGCGAGAGAGAAGAGCGAGAGAGCGAAGAGAAGAGAGAGAGAAGAGCGAGAGAGAAGAGCGAGAGAGAAGAGGGAGAGAGGAGAGAGAAAAAAGAGTGAAAGCGAGAGAGGAATAGAAACGGAGAGCAAAAACCCATGTTTTGAAGTGTCTGAGAGAACATGCTGATTCTGTGAGTTAAACTGAACAGTGTCTGGAGGTTATTCTGTCCTTAATGCAGACTCTGTTCTCCTCTGTTCTGCTCTGTCCACTGAATAAGTCCACCTCATCTCACCCTGCTGCTACACCATCCCAAACGGCACCCTATTCTCAAAAAACGCCCCATAAGCTCTGGTCCAAAGTAGTGCACTACATAGGGAACAGGGTGCCATAAGCTCTGGTCCAAAG
>NW_025745909.1:217500-243027 GCF_021184085.1 Oncorhynchus gorbuscha | reverse complement strand
GCTAACAGCTAATGTGTCTGTTCAACAACAGAGCTCAGCTAATGTGTGTATTCAGCAACAGAAATAATGTGTCTGTTCAACAACAGAGGCTAATGTGTCTAACAGCTAATGTGTCTGTTCAACAACAGAGGCTAACAGCTAATGTGTCTGTTCAACAACAGAGAACAGCTAATGTGTCTAACAGCTAATGTGTCTGTTCAACAACAGAGAGGCTAACAGCTAATGTGTCTGTTCAACAACAGAGAGAGGCTAACAGCTAATGTGTCTGTTCAACAACAGAGAGGTGTCTGTTCAACACAACAGAAGCTAACAGCTAATGTGTCTGTTCAACAACAGAGAGGCTAACAGCTAATGTGTCTGTTCAACAACAGAGAGGCTAACAGCTAATGTGTCTGTTCAACAACAGAGAGGCTAACAGCTAATGTGTCTGTTCAACATCAGAGAGGCTAACAGCTAATGTGTCTGTTCAACAACAGAGAGGCTAACAGCTAATGTGTCTGTTCAACAACAGAGGCTAACAGCTAATGTGTCTGTTCAACAACAGAGAGGCTAACAGCTCAATGTGTCTGTTCAACAACAGAGGCTAACAGCTAATGTGTCTGTTCAACAACAGAGAGGCTAACAGCTAATGTGTCTGTTCAACAACAGAGAGAGGCTAACAGCTCATGTGTCTGTTCAACATCAGAGAGGCTAACAGCTAATGTGTCTGTCAACAACAGAGGCTGTAATGTGTCTGTTCAACAACAGAGAGGCTAACAGCTAATGTGTCTGTTCAACAACAGAGAGGCTAACAGCTAATGTGTCTGTTCAACAACAGAGAGGCTAACAGCTAATGTGTCTGTTCAACAACAGAGAGGCTAACAGCTAATGTGTCTGTTCAACAACAGAGAGGCTAACAGCTAATGTGTCTGTTCAACAACAGAGAGGCTAACAGCTAATGTGTCTGTTCAACAACAGAGAGGCTAACAGCTAATGTGTCTGTTCAACAACAGAGAGCTAACAGCTAATGTGTCTGTTCAACAGAGGCTAGAGAGGCTAACAGCTAATGTGTCTGTTCAACAACAGAAAGGCTAACAGCTAATGTGTCTGTTCAACAACAGCTAATGTGTCTGTTCAACAACAGAAGGCTAACAGCTAATGTGTCTGTTCAACAACAACAGAGGCTAACAGCTAATGTGTCTGTTCAACAACAGAGAGGCTAACAGCTAATGTGTCTGTTCAACAACAGAGAGGCTAACAGCTAATGTGTCTGTTCAACAACAGAGAGGCTAACAGCTAATGTGTCTGTTCAACAACATAGAGCTAACAGCTAATGTGTCTGTTCAACAACAGAGAGGCTAACAGCTAATGTGTCTGTTCAACAACAGAGAGGATAACAGCTAATGTGTCTGTTCAACAACAGAGGCTAACAGCTAATGTGTCTGTTCAACAACAGAGAGGCTAACAGCTAATGTGTCTGTTCAACAACATAGAGGCTAACAGCTAATGTGTCTGTTCAACATCAGAGAGGCTAACAGCTAATGTGTCTGTTCAACAACAGAGAGGCTAACAGCTAATGTGTCTGTTCCAACAGAGAGGCTAACAGCTAATGTGTCTGTTCAACATCAGAGAGGCTAACAGCTAATGTGTCTGTTCAACAACAGAGAGTGTCTAACAGCTAATGTGTCTGTTCAACATAGAGGCTAACAGAGAGGCTAACAGCTAATGTGTCTGTTCAACAACAGAGGCTAACAGCTAATGTGTCTGTTCAACAACAGAGAGGCTAACAGCTAATGTGTCTGTTCAACATCAGAGAGGCTAACAGCTAATGTGTCTGTTCAACATCAGAGAGGCTAACAGCTAATGTGTCTGTTCAACAACAGAGAGGCTGGGCTACAGCTAATGTGTCTGTTCAACATCAGAGAGGCTAACAGCTCATGTGTCTGTTCAACAACAGAGAGGCTAACAGCTAATGTGTCTGTTCAACAACAGAGAGGCTAACAGCTAATGTGTCTGTTCAACATCAGAGAGGCTAACAGCTAATGTGTCTGTTCAACAACAGAGAGGCTAACAGCTAATGTGTCTGTTCAACAACAGAGGCTAACAGCTAATGTGTCTGTTCAACAACAGAGGCTAACAGCTAATGTGTCTGTTCAACAACAGAGGCTAACAGCTCATGTGTCTGTTCAACAACAGAGGGATAACAGCTCATGTGTCTGTTCAACAACAGAGAGGCTAACAGCTAATGTGTCTGTTCAACAACAGAGAGGCTAACAGCTAATGTGTCTGTTCAACAACAGAGAGGCTAACAGCTCATGTGTCTGTTCAACAACAGAGAGCTAACAGCTAATGTGTCTGTTCAACAACAGAGAGGTTAACAGCTAATGTGTCTGTTCAACAACAGAGGCTAACAGCTCATGTGTCTGTTCAACAACAGAGAGGCTAACAGCTCATGTGTCTGTTCAACAACAGAGAGGCTAACAGCTAATGTGTCTGTTCAACAACAGAGAGGTTAACAGCTAATGTGTCTGTTCAACAACAGAGGCTAACAGCTAATGTGTCTGTTCAACAACAGAGAGGGCTAACAGCTAATGTGTCTGTTCAACAACAGAGAGGTTAACAGCTAATGTGTCTGTTCAACAACAGAGAGGTTCACAGCTAATGTGTCTGTTCAACAACAGAGAGGCTAACAGCTAATGTGTCTATGTCTTTGTGCCTCTTCAACAACAGTGAGGGTAACAGCTAATGTGTCTATGTCTTTGTGCCTGGTCAACAACAGAGAAGGTAACAGGTGTGTCTGTGTCTTTGTGCCTGGTCAACAACAGAGAGGGTAACAGGTGTGTCTATGTCTTTGTGCCTGGTCAACAACAGAGAGGGTAACAGCTAATGTGTCTATGTCTTTGTGCCTGGTCAACAACAGAGAGGGTAACAGGTGTGTCTATGTCTTTGTGCCTGGTCAACAACAGAGAGGGTAACAGGTGTGTCTATGTCTTTGTGCCTGGTCAACAACAGAGAGGGTAACAGGTGTGTATGTCTTTGTGCCTGGTCAACAACACACACAGCGGAGTCTGAGGAAGTAGCCAACTCATAGTGCTCTCTAAGAAAACACAGAAAAGACACGAACACTCTGTCTGTCTGACTTCATGTCTCTCTGTCTGTCTGTCTTCATGTCTCTCTGTCTGTCTGTCTTCATGTCTCTCTGTCTGTCTGTCTTCATGTCTCTCTGTCTGTCTGTCTTCATGTCTCTCTGTCTGTCTGTCTTCATGTCTCTCTGTCTGTCTGTCTGTCTGTCTTCATGTCTCTCTGTCTGTCTGTCTTCATGTCTCTCTGTCTGTCTGTCTTCATGTCTCTCTGTCTGTCTGTCTGTCTTCATGTCTCTCTGTCTGTCTGTCTTCATGTCTCTCTGTCTGTCTGTCTTCATGTCTCTCTGTCTGTCTGTCTTCATGTCTCTCTGTCTGTCTGTCTTCATGTCTCTCTGTCTGTCTGACTTCATGTCTCTCTGTCTGTCTGACTTCATGTCTCTCTGTCTGTCTGTCTTCATGTCTCTCTGTCTGTCTGTCTTCATGTCTCTCTGTCTGTCTGTCTGTCTTCATGTCTCTCGGTCTGTCTGTCTGTCTTCATGTCTCTCTGTCTGTCTGTCTTCATGTCTCTCTGTCTGTCTGTCTTCATGTCTCTCTGTCTGTCTGTCTTCATGTCTCTCTGTCTGTCTGTCTTCATGTCTCTCTGTCTGTCTGTCTTCATGTCTCTCTGTCTGTCTGTCTTCATGTCTCTCTGTCTGTCTGTCTCTCTCTCTGTCTGTCTGACTTCATGTCTCTCTGTCTGTCTGTCTGTCTGTCTGACTTCATGTCTCTCTGTCTGTCTGTCTGTCTGACTTCATGTCTCTCTGTCTGTCTGTCTGACTTCATGTCTCTCTGTCTGTCTTCATGTCTCTCTGTCTGTCTGACTTCATGTCTCTCTGTCTGTCTGTCTTCATGTCTCTGTCTGTCTGTCTTCATGTCTCTCTGTCTGTCTGTCTTCATGTCTCTCTGTCTGTCTGTCTTCATGTCTCTCTGTCTGTCTGTCTTCATGTCTGTCTGTCTGTCTTCATGTCTCTCTGTCTGTCTGTCTTCATGTCTCTCTGTCTGTCTGACTTCATGTCTCTCTGTCTGTCTGTCTGTCTGTCTGTCTTCATGTCTCTCTGTCTGTCTGTCTTCATGTCTCTCTGTCTGTCTGTCTTCATGTCTCTCTGTCTGTCTGTCTTCATGTCTCTCTGTCTGTCTGTCTTCATGTCTCTCTGTCTGTCTGTCTTCATGTCTCTCTGTCTGTCTGTCTTCATGTCTCTCTGTCTGTCTGTCTTCATGTCTGTCTGTCTGTCTTCATGTCTCTCTGTCTGTCTGTCTTCATGTCTCTCTGTCTGTCTGTCTTCATGTCTCTCTGTCTGTCTGTCTCTCTCTCTGTCTGTCTGACTTCATGTCTCTCTGTCTGTCTGTCTGTCTGACTTCATGTCTCTCTGTCTGTCTGTCTGTCTGACTTCATGTCTCTCTGTCTGTCTGTCTGACTTCATGTCTCTCTGTCTGTCTTCATGTCTCTCTGTCTGTCTGACTTCATGTCTCTCTGTCTGTCTGTCTTCATGTCTCTGTCTGTCTGTCTTCATGTCTCTCTGTCTGTCTGTCTTCATGTCTCTCTGTCTGTCTGTCTTCATGTCTCTCTGTCTGTCTGTCTTCATGTCTGTCTGTCTGTCTTCATGTCTCTCTGTCTGTCTGTCTTCATGTCTCTCTGTCTGTCTGACTTCATGTCTCTCTGTCTGTCTGTCTGTCTGTCTGTCTGTCTGTCTGTCTGTCTGTCTGTCTTCATGTCTCTCTGTCTGTCTGTCTTCATGTCTCTCTGTCTGTCTGTCTTCATGTCTCTCTGTCTGTCTGTCTTCATGTCTCTCTGTCTGTCTGTCTTCATGTCTCTCTGTCTGTCTGACTTCATGTCTCTCTGTCTGTCTGACTTCATGTCTCTCTGTCTGTCTGACTTCATGTCTCTCTGTCTGTCTGTCTTCATGTCTCTCTGTCTGTCTGACTTCATGTCTCTCTGTCTGTCTCTCTGTCTCTCTGTCCACATTGTAACTCAATACCTTTAGTAAGAAAACACTTCTACTCTGATCCTTCTAAACATTACTGTTCCTGATATCACATTCACAAACAGCTGAAATTATATGATAATACAGCAAGTGTTATACACACACACACACACACACACACACACACACACACACACACACACACACACACACACACACACACACACACACACACACACACACACACACACACACACACACACACACACACACACACACACACAGTGAGCAGTCATAATACTGTACAAAGGCAAGGTTCCCAGGACTGTGTCCTTAATAGCAGCCTATTCTCTCTGTTTTACGCTACTTGACCAGGGCCCATACGGCTCCAGTCCAGAGGGGACTATGGAGGGGTCAGGGTGCCATTTAGGGCACACACCACAGGACTGTACACATTTACCCGGAGAAACACAGAGGATTTACTGTACGGATCTAGTAACACAATTTCTATGATGCTTAGACCTTCCCACACACACACATCTACTTCCCCATTCCCAGACCTTGGAGTGGTAGAGACACATCTACTTCCCCATTCCCAGACCTTGGAGTGGTAGAGACACATCTACTTCCCCATTCCCAGACCTTGGAGTGGTAGAGACACATCTACTTCCCCATTCCCAGACCTTGGGAGTGGTCCCTCTCCTCCTAATATCCTCCCTCTCTGTCTCTCTCCTCCTAATATCCTCCTTCTCTGTCTCGCTCCTCCTAATATCCTCCCTCTCTGTCTCGCTCCTCCTAATATCCTCCCTCTCTGTCTCGCTCCTCCTAATATCCTCCCTCTCTGTCTCGCTCCTCCTAATATCCTCCCTCTCTGTCTCGCTCCTCCTAATATCCTCCCTCTCTGTCTCGCTCCTCCTAATATCCTCCTCTCTGTCTCGCTCCCCCCTAATATCCTCCCTCTCTGTCTCTCTCCTCCTAATATCCTCCCTCTCTGTCTCTCCTCCTAATATCCCCCTCTCTGTCTCTCCTCCTAATATCCCCCTCTCTGTCTCTCCTCCTAATATCATCCCTCTCTGTCTCTCCTCCTAATATCATCCCTCTCTGTCTCTCCTCCTAATATCCCCCTCTCTGTCTCTCCTCCTAATATCCCCCTCTCTGTCTCTCCTCCTAATATCATCCCTCTCTGTCTCTCCTCCTAATATCATCCCTCTGTCTCTCCTCCTAATATCATCCCTCTGTCTCTCCTCCTAATATCCTCCCTCTCTGTCTCTCCTCCTAATATCCTCCCTCTCTGTCTCTCCTCCTAATATCCTCCCTCTCTGTCTCTCCTCCTAATATCCTCCCTCTCTGTCTCTCCTCCTAATATCCTCCCTCTCTGTCTCTCCTCCTAATATCCCCCTCTCTGTCTCTCCTCCTAATATCCCCCTCTCTGTCTCTCCTCCTAATATCATCCCTCTGTCTCTCCTCCTAATATCATCCCTCTGTCTCTCCTCCTAATATCATCCCTCTGTCTCTCCTCCTAATATCATCCCTCTGTCTCTCCTCCTAATATCCCCTCTCTGTCTCTCCTCCTAATATCCCCTCTCTGTCTCTCCTCCTAATATCCCCCTCTCTGTCTCTCCTCCTAATATCCCCCTCTCTGTCTCTCCTCCTAATATCCCCTCTGTCTCTCCTCCTAATATCCCCCTCTCTGTCTCTCCTCCTAATATCCCCCTCTCTGTCTCTCCTCCTAATATCCCCCTCTCTGTCTCTCCTCCTAATATCATCCCTCTGTCTCTCCTCCTAATATCATCCCTCTGTCTCTCCTCCTAATATCATCCCTCTGTCTCTCCTCCTAATATCATCCCTCTGTCTCTCCTCCTAATATCCCCCTCTCTGTCTCTCCTCCTAATATCATCCCTCTGTCTCTCCTCCTAATATCCCCCTCTCTGTCTCTCCTCCTAATATCATCCCTCTGTCTCTCCTCCTAATATCCCCCTCTCTGTCTCTCCTCCTAATATCATCCCTCTGTCTCTCTCCGCCTAATATCATCCCTCTCTGTCTCTCCTCCTAATATCCCCCTCTCTGTCTCTCCTCCTAATATCCCCCTCTCTGTCTCTCCTCCTAATATCATCCCTCTCTGTCTCTCCTCCTAATATCATCCCTCTCCGTCTCTCCTCCTAATATCATCCCTCTCTGTCTCTCCTCCTAATATCATCCCTCTCTGTCTCTCCTCCTAATATCATCCCTCTCTGTCTCTCCTCCTAATATCCCCCTCTCTGTCTCTCCTCCTAATATCCCCCTCTCTGTCTCTCCCCCTAATATCATCCCTCTGTCTCTCCTCCTAATATCCCCCTCTCTGTCTCTCCCCCTAATATCATCCCTCTGTCTCTCCTCCTAATATCATCCCTCTCTGTCTCTCCCCCTAATATCATCCCTCTGTCTCTCCTCCTAATATCATCCCTCTCTGTCTCTCCCCTAATATCATCCCTCTGTCTCTCCTCCTAATATCCCCCTCTCTGTCTCTCCCCTAATATCATCCCTCTGTCTCTCCTCCTAATATCATCCCTCTGTCTCTCCTCCTAATATCATCCCTCTCTGTCTCTCCTCCTAATATCCCCCTCTGTGTCTCTCCCCTAATATCATCCCTCTGTCTCTCCTCCTAATATCATCCCTCTGTCTCTCCTCCTAATATCATCCCTCTCTGTCTCTCCTCCTAATATCATCCCTCTCTGTCTCTCCCCTAATATCATCCCTCTGTCTCTCCTCCTAATATCCCCCTCTCTGTCTCTCCTCCTAATATCCCCCTCTCTGTCTCTCCCCCCTAATATCATCCCTCTGTCTCTCCTCCTAATATCCCCCTCTGTCTCTCCTCCTAATATCATCCCTCTCTGTCTCTCCTCCTAATATCATCCCTCTCTGTCTCTCCCCTAATATCATCCCTCTGTCTCTCCTCCTAATATCCCCCTCTCTGTCTCTCCTCCTAATATCCCCCTCTCTGTCTCTCCCCCTAATATCATCCCTCTGTCTCTCCTCCTAATATCCCCTCTCTGTCTCTCCCCCTAATATCATCCCTCTGTCTCTCCCCTAATATCATCCCTCTGTCTCTCCTCCTAATATCATCCCTCTCTGTCCTCCTACTTTCGTTTTATTGCCCACTAGGGACCATTAGCACAGAAAACTAGAACCACTCATATTGACAACAGAACACTAGCCTTCTAGAACCATTCATATTGACAACACTTGCCTTCTAGAACCACTCATATTGACAACAGAACACTTGCCTTCTAGAACCATTCATATTGACAACACTTGCCTTCTAGAACCACTCATATTGACAACAGAACACTTGCCTTCTAGAACCATTCATATTGACAACACTTGCCTTCTAGAACCACTCATATTGACAACAGAACACTTGCCTTCTAGAACCACTCATATTGACAACAGAACACTAGCCTTCTAGAACCATTCATATTGACAACACTTGCCTTCTAGAACCACTCATATTGACAACAGAACACTTGCCTTCTAGAACCATTCATATTGACAACACTTGCCTTCTAGAACCACTCATATTGACAACAGAACCGTAGCCTTCTAGAACCACTCATATTGACAACAGAACCGTAGCCTTCTAGAACCATTCATATTGACAACAGAACACTAGCCTTCTAGAACCACTCATATTGACAACAGAACACTAGCCTTCTAGAACCACTCATATTGACAACAGAACACTAGCCTTCTAGAACCATTCATACTTACAACAGAACACTAGCCTTCTAGAACCATTCATACTGACAACAGAACACTAGCCTTCTAGAACCATTCATACTGACAACAGAACACTAGCCTTCTAGAACCATTCATACTGACAACAGAACACTAGCCTTCTAGAACCACTCATATTGACAACAGAACAGTAGCCTTCTAGAACCATTCATACTTACAACAGAACACTAGCCTTCTAGAACCATTCATACTGACAACAGAACACTAGCCTTCTAGAACCATTCATACTTACAACAGAACACTAGCCTTCTAGAACCATTCATACTGACAACAGAACACTAGCCTTCTAGAACCATTCATACTGACAACAGAACACTAGCGTTCTAGAACCATTCATACTGACAACAGAACACTAGCCTTCTAGAACCACTCATATTGACAACTGAACACTAGCCTTCTAGAACCATTCATACTGACAACACTGAACAGAAGAAAACTGGGATTTACACCAGTCTTTGACTCTTAACACGCACACAAACCCCCTCCCCCCTAAACTACCCGCCCCCACGCAACCCACTCCCGCCCTAACTTCCAACTACAAATATTTAAATAAATAAAAATATGCTTCACTTCGTTTTGAATCCCCATCAGTTAATCATTAATGGGTATGATTTAGACTTAATTATAAAACATATAGTAGTAAAATAGCCAACTATAGTTATTTTGATTGTATCGAGCGACTGCACTGATTTTCATTCGACTGTGTCAATAATGTAGGCTAACAGCGTAACTGTTTATAAATGCTGTACGCATTATATGAATGGCGTTAATGAATCAATCATGTTTGCGCGTCACCACTCACCTTTTCCGAACTTTTCCGCGGAGGAAACAAAAACACTTTCCTTTTGAGGTCGAGCAGCAGGAAATGGATACAAACGGATTCCCTGCAGTCTGAGATGGGAATCAATCAATTCGTAACCTTTTCTCACAACCAAATAGTTTATTCGGGAAAATAGACAGGACATGTGAAGTACACGACAGCAGTGAAGCTGGGTTTGTTTCCCCGTTCGTTTCAGTGCGAGTCCCGATGGGCGGGACCCATCTACCGATGACGTCATCGTGGAGTAGGCTCCTCATTACCCGAAGAGATCTGAATCTAAACCTCCACAACGGAGATACACGATTTTAGTAGCACTCGATATTGATCGATCCAGCTCTCCATGCGGCACGTTAGATTACAAAAACAATTGTCTCCAAGTGCAAAAGTCAAACCTTTACCGTACGCAACATGAGTAGATCTAGGAACAGATTACCAGGCCATTGGTCGAGTTCCTGCCTCACTACATTACAGACACATGCCAGGTTTTTACAACGTCTGGATTTTTTAAATTGTACCTTTATTTAACTAGGCAAGTCAGTTAAGAACAAATTCTTATTTACAATGACGTCCTACCCAGGTCAAACAACCCAGCTTTAACCTTCCATTAGGGTAACTGTTAGACTGTTACCCTGTGGACTATAACACTAGAAACACCATTAGAGGAATAGACTGTGGACTACAAGTGGGTGGTATTCACTAGGAACCAAACGGAGACCAACAGGCCACAACGGGGAGGGACTAACCTGTGATATATTCAATAATATAATATAATAATATATGCCATTTAGCAGACACTTTTATCCAAAGCGACTTACAGTCATGTGTGCATACATTCTACGTATGGGTGGTCCCGGGCATCGAACCCACTACCCTGGCGTTACAAGCGCCATGCTCTACCAACTGAGCTACAGAAGGACCATTTGTGGATTCATTTGTGCACACCGTAGTAAAAATGTCTTGCAACGACAATGAGTTTTTATTGGACAAATTCACAGAGGTCACTCCCTGTTCCATCCCGTTTGGGGAAGTGGTGATTTCCCTCATACGATTGGGAGGGGGTCCTGGTAATTACTAGTGGGGAAACTCATCTATCATCCTGAACACCCACTTCCCCCACATACTGACCTCTGACATCAACTGCTAAGGAAATTACCTTCATAACATCGTTAAATGTAACAAGACATTATTTATTTTTAAAAAGGCAATCTAATATTAATATGGTTTGTGAACTCTAGAATTTGTTTGTAAGCATGATATCTGTACAAAACACTCCAACATGCCCTAACACAAAACACTAACGTGTCCCAACAAACAAAACACTAACCTGCCCTAACAAACAAAACACTAACATGCCCTAACAAACAAAACACTAACAAACAAAACACTAACGTGCCCTAACAAACAAAACACTAACAAACAAAACACTAACAAACAAAACACTAACATGCCCTAACAAACAAAACACTAACAAACAAAACACTAACATGCCCTAACAAACAAAACACTAACATGCCCTAACAAACAAAACACTAACGTGCCCTAACAAACAAAACACTAACAAACAAAACACTAACAAACAAAACACTAACATGCCCTAACAAACAAAACACTAACAAACAAAACACTAACATGCCCTAACAAACAAAACACTAACGTGCCCTAACAAACAAAACACTAACATGCCCTAACAAACAAAACACTAACGTGCCCTAACAAACAAAACACTAACAAACAAAACACTAACATGCCCTAACAAACAAAACACTAACAAACAAAACACTAACATGCCCTAACAAACAAAACACTAACGTGCCCTAACAAACAAAACACTAACAAACAAAACACTAACAAACAAAACACTAACAAACAAAACACTAACATGCCCTAACAAACAAAACACTAACATGCCCTAACAAACAAAACACTAACATGCCCTAACAAACAAAACACTAACATGCCCTAACAAACAAAACACTAACATGCCCTAACAAACAAAACACTAACAAACAAAACACTAACCTGCCCTAACAAACAAAACACTAACATGCCCTAACAAACAAAACACTAACAAACAAAACACTAACCTGCCCTAACAAACAAAACACTAACATGCCCTAACAAACAAAACACTAACATGCCCTAACAAACAAAACACTAACATGCCCTAACAAACAAACACTAACGTGCCCTAACAAACAAAACACTAACAAACAAAACACTAACAAACAAAACACTAACATGCCCTAACAAACAAAACACTAACAAACAAAACACTAACATGTCCTAACAAACAAAACACTAACATGCCCTAACAAACAAAACACTAACAAACAAAA
The DNA here is from genome assembly GCF_021184085.1 of Oncorhynchus gorbuscha. Taxonomy (NCBI): domain Eukaryota; kingdom Metazoa; phylum Chordata; class Actinopteri; order Salmoniformes; family Salmonidae; genus Oncorhynchus; species Oncorhynchus gorbuscha. Next base: position 231,074 of record NW_025745909.1, on the reverse strand, counting down.
CACTAACATGTCCTAACAAACAAAACACTAACATGCCCTAACAAACAAAACACTAACAAACAAAACACTAACAAACAAAACACTAACATGCCCTAACAAACAAAACACTAACGTGCCCTAACAAACAAAACACTAACAAACAAAACACTAACATGCCCTAACAAACAAAACACTAACAAACAAAACACTAACATGCCCTAACAAACAAAACACTAACATGCCCTAACAAACAAAACACTAACGTGCCCTAACAAACAAAACACTAACAAACAAAACACTAACATGCCCTAACAAACAAAACACTAACATGCCCTAACAAACAAAACACTAACATGCCCTAACAAACAAACACTAACATGCCCAAACAAACAAAACACTAACATGCCCTAACAAACAAAACACTAACATGCCCTCACAAACAAAACACTAACATGCCCTAACAAACAAAACACTAACAAACAAAACACTAACGTGCCCTAACAAACAAAACACTAACAAACAACACACTAACATGCCCTAACAAACAAAACACTAACAAACAAAACACTAACAAACAAAACACTAACATGCCCTAACAAACAAAACACTAACAAACAAAACACTAACCTGCCCTAACAAACAAAACACTAACCTGCCCTAACAAACAAAACACTAACAAACAAAACACTAACGTGCCCTAACAAACAAAACACTAACAAACAAAACACTAACATGCCCTAACAAACAAAACACTAACAAACAAAACACTAACAAACAAAACACTAACATGCCCTAACAAACAAAACACTAACAAACAAAACACTAACATGCCCTAACAAACAAATCACTAACATGCCCTAACAAACAAAACACTAACATGCCCTAACAAACAAAACACTAACATGCCCTAACAAACAAAACACTAACATGTCCTAACAAACAAAACACTAACATGTCCTAACAAACAAAACACTAACATGTCCTAACAAACAAACACTAACATGCCCTAACAAACAAACACTAACATGCCCTAACAAACAAAACATGCCCTAACAAACAAAACACTAACATGCCCTAACAAACAAAACACTAACATGCCCTAACAAACAAACACTAACATGCCCTAACAAACAAAACACTAACATGCCCTAACAAACAAAACACTAACATGCCCTAACAAACAAAACACTAACATGCCCTAACAAACAAAACACTAACATGCCCTAACAAACAAACACTAACATGCCCTAACAAACAAAACACTAACATGCCCTAACAAACAAAACACTAACATGCCCTAACAAACAAAACACTAACAAACAAAACACTAACATGCCCTAACAAACAAAACACTAACATGCCCTAACAAACAAAACACTAACGTGCCCTAACAAACAAAACACTAACAAACAAAACACTAACAAACAAAACACTAACATGCCCTAACAAACAAATCACTAACATGCCCTAACAAACAAAACACTAACATGCCCTAACAAACAAAACACTAACATGCCCTAACAAACAAAACACTAACATGTCCTAACAAACAAAACACTAACATGTCCTAACAAACAAAACACTAACATGTCCTAACAAACAAACACTAACATGCCCTAACAAACAAACACTAACATGCCCTAACAAACAAAACATGCCCTAACAAACAAAACACTAACATGCCCTAACAAACAAAACACTAACAAACAAAACACTAACATGTCCTAACAAACAAAACACTAACATGCCCTAACAAACAAAACACTAACAAACAAAACACTAACATGTCCTAACAAACAAAACACTAACATGCCCTAACAAACAAAACACTAACAAACAAAACACTAACAAACAAAACACTAACAAACAAAACACTAACATGCCCTAACAAACAAAACACTAACGTGCCCTAACAAACAAAACACTAACAAACAAAACACTAACATGCCCTAACAAACAAAACACTAACAAACAAAACACTAACATGCCCTAACAAACAAAACACTAACATGCCCTAACAAACAAAACACTAACGTGCCCTAACAAACAAAACACTAACAAACAAAACACTAACATGCCCTAACAAACAAAACACTAACATGCCCTAACAAACAAAACACTAACATGCCCTAACAAACAAACACTAACATGCCCTAACAAACAAAACACTAACATGCCCTAACAAACAAAACACTAACATGCCCTAACAAACAAAACACTAACATGCCCTAACAAACAAAACACTAACGTGCCCTAACAAACAAAACACTAACAAACAAAACACTAACAAACAAAACACTAACATGCCCTAACAAACAAAACACTAACAAACAAAACACTAACATGTCCTAACAAACAAAACACTAACATGCCCTAACAAACAAAACACTAACAAACAAAACACTAACATGTCCTAACAAACAAAACACTAACATGCCCTAACAAACAAAACACTAACAAACAAAACACTAACATGTCCTAACAAACAAAACACTAACATGCCCTAACAAACAAAACACTAACAAACAAAACACTAACAAACAAAACACTAACATGCCCTAACAAACAAAACACTAACGTGCCCTAACAAACAAAACACTAACAAACAAAACACTAACATGCCCTAACAAACAAAACACTAACAAACAAAACACTAACATGCCCTAACAAACAAAACACTAACATGCCCTAACAAACAAAACACTAACGTGCCCTAACAAACAAAACACTAACAAACAAAACACTAACATGCCCTAACAAACAAAACACTAACATGCCCTAACAAACAAAACACTAACATGCCCTAACAAACAAACACTAACATGCCCAAACAAACAAAACACTAACATGCCCTAACAAACAAAACACTAACATGCCCTAACAAACAAAACACTAACATGCCCTAACAAACAAAACACTAACATGTCCTAACAAACAAAACACTAACGTGCCCTAACAAACAAAACACTAACATGCCCTAACAAACAAAACACTAACATGCCCTAACAAACAAAACACTAACATGCCCTAACAAACAAAACACTAACATGCCCTAACAAACAAAACACTAACAAACAAAACACTAACGTGCCCTAACAAACAAAACACTAACAAACAAAACACTAACATGCCCTAACAAACAAAACACTAACAAACAAAACACTAACAAACAAAACACTAACATGCCCTAACAAACAAAACACTAACAAACAAAACACTAACCTGCCCTAACAAACAAAACACTAACCTGCCCTAACAAACAAAACACTAACAAACAAAACACTAACGTGCCCTAACAAACAAAACACTAACAAACAAAACACTAACATGCCCTAACAAACAAAACACTAACAAACAAAACACTAACAAACAAAACACTAACATGCCCTAACAAACAAAACACTAACAAACAAAACACTAACATGCCCTAACAAACAAATCACTAACATGCCCTAACAAACAAAACACTAACATGCCCTAACAAACAAAACACTAACATGCCCTAACAAACAAAACACTAACATGTCCTAACAAACAAAACACTAACATGTCCTAACAAACAAAACACTAACATGTCCTAACAAACAAACACTAACATGCCCTAACAAACAAACACTAACATGCCCTAACAAACAAAACATGCCCTAACAAACAAAACACTAACATGCCCTAACAAACAAACACTAACATGCCCTAACAAACAAAACACTAACATGCCCTAACAAACAAAACACTAACATGCCCTAACAAACAAACACTAACGTGCCCTAACAAACAAAACACTAACAAACAAAACACTAACCTGCCCTAACAAACAAAACACTAACATGCCCTAACAAACAAAACACTAACATGCCCTAACAAACAAAACACTAACATGCCCTAACAAAAAAACACTAACAAACAAAACACTAACATGCCCTAACAAACAAAACACTAACAAACAAAACACTAACAAACAAAACACTAACATGCCCTAACAAACAAAACACTAACAAACAAAACACTAACATGTCCTAACAAACAAAACACTAACATGTCCTAACAAACAAAACACTAACATGTCCTAACAAACAAAACACTAACATGCCCTAACAAACAAAACACTAACAAACAAAACACTAACATGTCCTAACAAACAAAACACTAACATGCCCTAACAAACAAAACACTAACAAACAAAACACTAACAAACAAAACACTAACATGCCCTAACAAACAAAACACTAACGTGCCCTAACAAACAAAACACTAACAAACAAAACACTAACATGCCCTAACAAACAAAACACTAACAAACAAAACACTAACATGCCCTAACAAACAAAACACTAACAAAACAAAAAACACTAACATGCCTAACAAACAAAACACTAACAAACAAAACACTAACAAACAAAACACTAACATGCCCTAACAAACAAAACACTAACATGCCCAAAACACTAACAAACAAACAAACACTAACATGCCCTAACAAACAAAACACTAACATGCCCTAACAAACAAAACACTAACATGCCCTAACAAACAAAACACTAACATGCCCTAACAAACAAAACACTAACATGTCCTAACAAACAAAACACTAACATGCCCTAACAAACAAAACACTAACGTGCCCTAACAAACAAAACACTAACATGCCCTAACAAACAAAACACTAACATGCCCTAACAAACAAAACACTAACATGCCCTAACAAACAAAACACTAACATGCCCTAACAAACAAAACACTAACATGCCCTAACAAACAAAACACTAACATGCCCTAACAAACAAAACACTAACAAACAAAACACTAACATGCCCTAACAAACAAAACACTAACATGCCCTAACAAACAAAACACTAACAAACAACACACTAACATGCCCTAACAAACAAAACACTAACAAACAAAACACTAACAAACAAAACACTAACATGCCCTAACAAACAAAACACTAACAAACAAAACACTAACCTGCCCTAACAAACAAAACACTAACCTGCCCTAACAAACAAAACACTAACAAACAAAACACTAACATGTGCCCTAACAAACAAAACACTAACAAACAAAACACTAACATGCCCTAACAAACAAAACACTAACAAACAAAACACTAACAAACAAAACACTAACATAACATGCCCTAACAAACAAAACACTAACAAACAAAACACTAACATGCCCTAACAAACAAATCACTAACATGCCCTAACAAACAAAACACTAACATGCCCTAACAAACAAAACACTAACATGCCCTAACAAACAAAACACTAACATGTCCTAACAAACAAAACACTAACATGTCCTAACAAACAAAACACTAACATGTCCTAACAAACAAACACTAACATGCCCTAACAAACAAACACTAACATGCCCTAACAAACAAAACATGCCCTAACAAACAAAACACTAACATGCCCTAACAAACAAAACACTAACATGCCCTAACAAACAAACACTAACATGCCCTAACAAACAAAACACTAACATGCCCTAACAAACAAAACACTAACATGCCCTAACAAACAAAACACTAACATGCCCTAACAAACAAAACACTAACATGCCCTAACAAACAAAACACTAACATGCCCTAACAAACAAAACACTAACATGCCCTAACAAACAAAACACTAACGTGCCCTAACAAACAAAACACTAACAAACAACACACTAACATGCCCTAACAAACAAAACACTAACATGCCCTAACAAACAAAACACTAACATGCAAACAAAACTAACAAACAAAACACTAACAAACAAAACACTAACAAACAAAACACTAACATGCCCTAACAAACAAAACACTAACAAACAAAACAACATGCCCTAACAAACAAAACACTAACATGCCCTAACAAACAAAACACTAACAAACAAAACACTGCCCTAACAAACAAAACACTAACAAACAAAACACTGCCCTAACAAACAAAACACTAACAAACAAAACACTAACATGCCCTAACAAACAAAACACTAACAAACAAAACACTAACATGCCCTAACAAACAAACACTAACAAACAAAACACTAACATGCCCTAACAAACAAAACACTAACATGCCCTAACAAACAAAACACTAACATGCCCTAACAACAAACACTAACATGCCCTAACAAACAAAACACTAACATGCCCTAACAAACAAAACACTAACATGCCCTAACAAACAAAACTAACAAACAAAACACTAACAAACAAAACACTAACATGCCCTAACAAACAAAACACTAACAAACAAAACACTGCCCTAACAAACAAAACACTAACATGCCCTAACAAACAAAAACAACATGCCCTAACAAACAAAACACTAACATGCCCTAACAAACAAAACACTAACATGCCCTAACAAACAAAACACTAACATGCCCTAACAAACAAAACACACAAACAAAACACTAACATGCCCTAACAAACAAAACACTAACATGCCCTAACAAACAAAACACTAACATGCCCTAACAAACAAAACACTAAAACAAACAAAACACTAACAAACCTAACAAACAAAACACTAACATGCCCTAACAAACAAAACACTAACAAACAAACACCTAACAAACAAAACACTAACAAACAAAACACTGCCCTAACAAACAAAACACTAACAAACAAAACACTAACATGCCCTAACAAACAAAACACTAACATGCCCTAACAAACAAAACACTAACATGCCCTAACAAACAAAACACTAACAAACAAAACACTGCCCTAACAAACAAAACACTAACAAACAAAACACTAACATGCCTAACAAACAAAACACTAACATGCCCTAACAAACAAAACACTAACATGCCCTAACAAACAAAACACTAACATGCCCTAACAAACAAAACACTAACATGCCCTAACAAACAAAACACTAACAAACAAAACACTAACAAACAAAACACCCTAACAAACAAAACACTAACAAACAAAAAAACACTAACATGCCCTAACAAACAAAACACTAACATGCCCTAACAAACAAAACACTAACATGCCCTAACAAACAAAACACTAACAAACAAAACACTAACATGCCCTAACAAACAAAACACTAACATGCCCTAACAAACAAAACACTAACATGCCCTAACAAACAAAACACTAACATGCCCAAACAAAACACTAACAAACAAAACACTAACATGCCCTAACAAACAAAACACTAACATGCCCTAACAAACAAAACACTAACATGCCCTAACAAACAAAACACTAACATGCCCTAACAAACAAAACACTAACATGCCCTAACAAACAAAACACTAACAAAACAAACAAAACACTGCCCTAACAAACAAAACACTAACATGCCCTAACAAACAAAACACTAACATGCCCTAACAAACAAAACACTAACATGCCCTAACAAACAAAACACTAACATGCCCTAACAAACAAAACAACAAACAACACACTAACATGCCCTAACAAACAAAACACTAACAAACAAATGCCCTAACAAACAAAACACTAACAAACAAAACACTAACAAACAAAACACTAACATGCCCAAACAAACAAAAAACACACTAACAAACAAAACACTAACAAACAAAACACTAACATGCCCTAACAAACAAAACACTAACAAACAAAACACTAACATGCCCTAACAAACAAAACACTAACAAACAAAACACTAACATGCCCTAACAAACAAAACACTAACAAACAAAAAAACACTAACATGCCCTAACAAACAAAACACTAACAAACAAAAAAACACTAACATGCCCTAACAAACAAAACACTAACAAACAAAACACTAACATGCCCTAACAAACAAACACTAACATGCCCTAACAAACAAAACACTAACAAACAAAACACTAACATGCCCTAACAAACAAAACACTAACATGCCCTAACAAACAAAACACTAACATGCCCTAACAAACAAAACACTAACATGCCCTAACAAACAAAACACTAACATGCCCTAACAAACAAAACACTAACATGTCCTAACAAACAAAACACTAACATGTAACAAACAAACAAACAAACAAACACTAACATGCCCTAACAAACAAAACACTAACATGCCCTAACAAACAAAACACTAACATGCCCTAACAAACAAAACACTAACATGCCCTAACAAACAAAACACTAACAAACAAAACACTAACAAACAAACACTAACATGCCCTAACAAACAAAACACTAACAAACAAAACACTAACAAACAAAACACTAACATGCCCTAACAAACAAAACACTAACATGCCCTAACAAACAAAACACTAACAAACAAAACACTAACATGCCCTAACAAACAAAACACTAACAAACAAAACACTAACATGCCCTAACAAACAAAACACTAACAAACAAAACACTAACATGCCCTAACAAACAAAACACTAACATGCCCTAACAAACAAAACACTAACAAACCCTAACAAACAAAACACTAACAAACAAACAAAACACTAACAAACAAAACACTAACATGCCCTAACAAACAAAACACTAACAAACAAAACACTGCCCTAACAAACAAAACACTAACATGCCAAAACACTAACATGCCCTAACAAACAAAAAAACACTAACATGCCCTAACAAACAAAACACTAACATAACAAACAAAACACTAACAAACAAAACACTAACATGCCCTAACAAACAAAACACTAACAAACAAAACACTAACATGCCCTAACAAACAAAACACTAACAAACAAAACACTAACAAACAAAACACTAACATGCCCTAACAAACAAAACACTAACAAACAAAACACTAACATGCCCTAACAAACAAAACACTAACAAACAAAACACTAACATGCCTAACAAACAAAACACTAACAAACAAAACACTGCCCTAACAAACAAAACACTAACAAACAAAACACTAACATGCCCTAACAAACAAAACACTAACAAACAAACACACTAACATGCCCTAACAAACAAAACACTAACATGCCCTAACAAACAAAACACTAACATGCCCTAACAAACAAAACACTAACATGCCCTAACAAACAAAACACTAACATGCCCTAACAAACAAAACACTAACATGCCCTAACAAACAAAACACTAACATGCCCTAACAAACAAAACACTAACATGCCCTAACAAACAAAACAAACAAACAAAACACTAACATGCCCTAACAAACAAAACACTAACAAACAAAACACTAACATGCCCTAACAAACAAAACACTAACATGCCCTAACAAACAAAACACTAACATGCCCTAACAAACAAAACACTAACATGCCCTAACAAACAAAACACTAACATGCCCTAACAAACAAAACACTAACATGCCCTAACAAACAAAACACTAACAAACCCTAACAAACAAAACACACTAACAAACAAAACACTAACATGCCACTAACAAAAACAAAACACTAACATGCCCTAACAAACAAAACACTAACATGCCCTAACAAACAAAACACTAACAAACAAAACACTAACATGCCCTAACAAACAAAACACTAACAAACAAAACACTAACATGCCCTAACAAACAAAACACTAACATGCCCTAACAAACAAAACACTAACAAACAAAACACTAACAAACAAAACACTGCCCTAACAAACAAAACACTAACAAACAAAACACTAACATGCCCTAACAAACAAAACACATAACAAACAAAACACTAACATGCCCTAACAAACAAAACACTAACAAACAAAAAAACACTAACATGCCCAAACAAAACACTAACAAAAAAAACACTAACATGCCCTAACAAACAAAACACTAACATGCCCTAACAAACAAAACACTAACATGCCCTAACAAACAAAACACTAACAAACAAAACACTAACATGCCCTAACAAACAAAACACTAACAAACAAAACACTAACATGCCCTAACAAACAAAACACAACAAACAAAACACTGCCCTAACAAACAAAACACACTAACATGCCCTAACAAACAAAACACTAACATGCCACTAACAAACAAAACACTAACATGCCCTAACAAACAAAACACTAACAAACAAAACACTAACATGCCCTAACAAACAAAACACTAACATGCCCTAACAAACAAAACACTAACATGCCCTAACAAACAAAACACAAACAAAACACTAACATGCCCTAACAAACAAAACAACATGCCCTAACAAACAAAACACTAACATGCCCTAACAAACAAAACACTAACAAACAAAAACACTAACATGCCCTAACAAACAAAACACTAACATGCCCTAACAAACAAAACACTAACATGCCCTAACAAACAAAACACTAACAAACAAAACACTAACATGCCCTAACAAACAAAACTAACAAACAAAACACTAACATGCCCTAACAAACAAAACACTAACAAACAAAACACTGCCCTAACAAAAAACAAACAAACACTAACATGCCCTAACAAACAAAACACTAACAAACAAAACACTGCATGCCTAACAAACAAAACACTAACAAACAAAACACTAACATGCCCTAACAAACAAAACACTAACAAACAAAACACTAACAAACAAAACACTAACAAACAAAACACTAACATGCCCTAACAAACAAAACACTAACAAACAAAACACTAACATGCCCTAACAAACAAAACACTAACAAACAAAACACTAACATGCCCTAACAAACAAAACACTAACAAACAAAACACTAACGTGCCCTAACAAACAAAACACTAACAAACAAAACACTAACATGCCCTAACAAACAAAACACTAACAAACAAAACACTAACATGCCCTAACAAACAAAACACTAACAAACAAAACACTAACAAACAAAACACTAACATGCCCTAACAAACAAAACACTAACATGCCCTAACAAACAAAACACTAACATGCCCTAACAAACAAAACTAACATGCCCTAACAAACAAAACACTAACAAACAAAACACTAACATGCCCTAACAAACAAAAACACTAACATGCCCTAACAAACAAAACACTAACAAACCCTAACAAACACACTAACATGCCCTAACAAACAAAACACTAACATGCCCTAACAAACAAAACACTAACATGCCCTAACAAACAAAACACTAACAACAAACAAAACACTAACAAACAAAAAACACTAACATGCCCTAACAAACAAAACACTAACACAAACAAAACACTAACATGCCCTAACAAACAAAACACTAACATGCCCTAACAAACAAAACACTAACATGCCCTAACAAACAAAACACTAACATGCCCTAACAAACAAAACACTAACAAACAACACACTAACATGCCCTAACAAACAAAACTAACACTAACAAACAAAACACTAACATGCCCTAACAAACAAAACACTAACATGCCCTAACAAACAAAACACTAACATGCCCAAACAAAACACTAACAAACAAAAAAACACTAACATGCCAAAACACTAACAAACAAAACACTAACATGCCCTAACAAACAAAACACAACATAACAAACAAAACACTAACATAACAAACAAAAAACACTAACATGCCCACTAACAAACAAAACACTAACATGCCCTAACAAACAAAACACTAACATGCCCTAACAAACAAAACACTAACAAACCCTAACAAACAAAACACTAACATGCCCTAACAAACAAAACACTAACATGCCCTAACAAACAAAACACTAACAAACCCTAACAAACAAAACACTAACATGCCCTAAAAACAAAACAAAACAACAAACAAAACACTAACATGCCCTAACAAACAAAACACTAACAAACAAAACACTAACATGCCCTAACAAACAAAACACTAACAAACAAAACACTAACATGCCCTAACAAACAAAACACTAACAAACAAAACACTAACATGCCCTAACAAACAAAACACTAACAAACAAAACACTAACATGCCCTAACAAACAAAACACTAACATAACAAACAAAACACTAACAAACAAAACACTAACATGCCCTAACAAACAAAACACTAACATGCCCTAACAAACAAAACACTAACATGCCCTAACAAACAAAACACTAACATGCCCTAACAAACAACTAACACTAACAAACAAAACACTAACATGCCCTAACAAACAAAACACTAACATGCCCTAACAAAACACACAAACAAAACACTAACATGCCCTAACAAACAAAACACTAACAAACAAACAACTAACATGCCCTAACAAACAAAACACTAACATGCCCTAACAAACAAAACACTAACAAACAAACAAAACACTAACTAACATGCCCTAACAAACAAAACACTAACATGCCCTAACAAACAAAACACTAACAAACAAAACACTAACATGCCCTAACAAACAAAACACTAACAAACAAAACACTAACATGCCCTAACAAAAACTAACATGCCCTAACAAACAAAACACTAACATGCCCTAAACAAACAAAACACTAACAAACCTAACAAACAAAACACTAACATGCCCTAACAAACAAAACACTAACAAACAAAACACTAACAAACAAACACACTAACAAACAAAACACTAACAAACAAAACACTAACATGCCCTAACAAACAAAACACTAACATGCCCTAACAAACAAAACACTAACAAACAAAACACTAACATGCCCTAACAAACAAAACACTAACATGCCCTAACAAACAAAACACTAACATGCCCTAACAAACAAAACACTAACAAACAAAACACTAACAAACAAAACACTAACAAACAAAACACTAACAAACAAAACACTAACATGCCCTAACAAACAAAACACTAACAAACAAAACACTAACATGCCCTAACAAACAAAACACTAACATGCCCTAACAAACAAAACACTAACAAACAAAACACTAACATGCCCTAACAAACAAAACACTAACATGCCCTAACAAACAAAACACTAACAAACAAAACACTGCCCTAACAAACAAAACACTAACATGCCCTAACAAACAAAACACTAACAAACAAAACACTGCCCTAACAAACAAAACACTAACAAACAAAACACTAACAAACAAAACACTGCCCTAACAAACAAAACACTAACAAACAAAACACTAACGTGCCTTAACAAACAAAACACTAACATGCCCTAACAAACAAAACACTAACATGCCCTAACAAACAAAACACTAACATGCCCTAACAAACAAAACACTAACATGCCCTAACAAACAAAACACTAACAAACAAAACACTAACATGCCCTAACAAACAAAACACTAACAAACAAAACACTAACATGCCCTAACAAACAAAACACTAACAAACAAAACACTAACATGCCCTAACAAACAAAACACTAACATGCCCTAACAAACAAAACACTAACATGCCCTAACAAACAAAACACTAACATGCCCTAACAAACAAAACACTAACAAACAAACAAAACACTAACATGCCCTAACAAACAAAACACTAACAAACAAACAAAACACTAACATGCCCTAACAAACAAAACACTAACAAACAAAACACTAACATGCCCTAACAAACAAAACACTAACATGCCCTAACAAACAAAACACTAACAAACAAAACACTAACATGCCCTAACAAACAACACACTAACAAACAAACAAACACTAACATGCCCTAACAAACAAAACACTAACAAACAAAAAAACACTAACATGCCCTAACAAACAAAACACTAAC